>NW_012103465.1:3521496-3569678 GCF_000951045.1 Mandrillus leucophaeus
ACATTTTTGCATCAATGTTTTATAGTTGTTATTGTAGAGATCTTTCACTTCTTTGGTTAAAGTAATTCCTAAGTATTTTAGTATATTTGTAGCTATTGTCAATTGAATTTCTTTCTTGATTTCTTTTTCAGATTGTTTACTGTTGTCATATAGAAATGCTACTGATTTGTGTATGTTGATTTTGTATCTTGCAACTTTACTGAATTTGTTTATGAGTTCTTATTGTCTTTTGGTGAAGTCTTGAGGTTTTTCCAAATATAAGATCATATATTCAGCCAACAAGGATAATTTAACTTTTTTCTGTCCAATTTGGATGTCCTTTATTTCTTTCTCTTGTCTGATTGCTCTAGCTGGGACTTCCATACTATGCTGAGTAACAGTGGTTAAAGTAGGCATCCTTGTTGTGTTCCAGATCTTAGAGGATAGACTTTCAGTTTTTCCACATTCAGTATGATACTAGCTATGGGTTTGATGTATATGGCTTTTATTATGTTGAGATATATTTTTCATACTAAGTGTTATGAAGGGATGCTGACTTTTATCAAATGCTCTTTCAGCATCAATTGAAATGAGTATATAGTATGATCCATGATGTATCACATTACTTGATTTGCATATGTTGAACCATCCTTGCATCCCAGGGATAAATCACACTTGGTCATGATGAATAATCTTTTCAATGAGTTGTTTTTTGTTCTTAGCTAGTATTTTGTTGAGGATTTTTGCATCAATGTTCATCAGGGACTTGACCTGCAGTTTTCTTTTTTGGATGTGTTTTGTCTGGTTTTGGTATCAGGGTAATACTGGCCTCATAGAATGAGCTTGGAAGTATTCTCTTCTTCTCTATTTTCCAGAATAGTCTGGGTAGGATTGGTTTTATTTCTTCTTTAAATGTTTGGTAGAATTCAGCAGTGAAGGCATTGGGTCTTGGGCTTTTCTTTGCCATGAGACTTTTTATTATGAATTTTATCTCATTACTTGTTATTGTCCTGTTCAGATTTTTTATTTTTTCATGGTTCAATCTTGGTAGATTGTATGTGTCTAGAAATATATTTCTTTTAGATTTTCCAATTTTTTGGCATGTTGTTGCTCATTGTAGCCTCTAATTATTGTCTGAATTTCTATGGTATCACTTCTAATGTCTCCTTGTTATGTCTGATTTTATTTATTTGGGTCTTCTCTCTTTTGCTCTTAGTCTGAAGGTTTGTGAATTTTGTTTATCTCTTAAAAAGCCAACTTTTTATTTGCATAATGAAACAAACAAGTAAAAATAAAACTAATAAAAACTCAACAATTTAACTTCAGCTCTCCTGTTTTTAAATTTATTGTGTGTGTGTGTGTATTATATATATATGTATGTATATATATATTTTTTTCGAGACAGAGCCTCCCTCTGTTGCACAGGCTGGAGTGCAGTGGCATGCTCGCAGCTCACTGCAACCTCCACCTCCCAGATTCAAAAGATTCTCCTGCCTCAGCCTCCTGAGTACCTAAGATTACAGATGTAGACCACCATGTCCAGCTAATTTTTGTATTTTTAGTAGAGACAGGGTTTTGTCTTGTTGGCCAGACTGGTCTTAAAATCATGACCTCATGTGATCCACCTACCTTGGTCTCCCAAAGCGCTGGGATTACAGGTGTGAGCCACTGGAACTGGTCTTCTATTTATATCTTCTTATACTGTCTATGTCTTGAAATGTTGTTGTAATTATTTTTAATTGGTTCATTGCTTTGTCTTTCTACTTAAGAGTAGTTCACACACCTCAGTTGTAGTGTTATAATATTCTGTGTTTTTCTCTGTACTTACTAATGAGTTTTGTACATTCTGATAATTTCTTATTGTGTATTAACATCCTTTTCTTTCTGACTGAAGTACTCCTTTTAGCATTTCTTGTAGGACAAGTCTGGTGCTGACGAAATTCCCTCATCTTTTGTTTGTCTGGATGTCTTAATTTCTTCTTCATGTTTGAAGGATATTTTCATAGGATATACTACTCTAGGGTAGAATTTTTTTGTTTTTTTCTTTAGCACTTCAAATATGTTGTGCCATTCCCTCTTGGCCTGTAAAGTTTCCACTAAGATGTCTGCTGCCAGATGTATTGGAGCTCCATTGTATGCTATTTGTTTCTTTTCTCTTGCTTCTTTTAGGATCCTTTATTTATCCTTGAACTTTGAGAGTGTGATTATTGAATGCCTTAAGTCGTATTCTTTGGGTTATATCTTCTAGGTGTTATGTAACCTTCCTGTACTTTGATATGTATTTCTTTCTCTAGGTTTGGGAAATTCTCTGTTATTCTTCCTTTGAAAAAACTTTCTACCCCATCTTTCTTTACCTTCTCTTTAAGGCCAATAACTTAGATTTGCCTTTCTGCAACTATTTTCTAGATACTGTAGGTAGGCAAGCTTCATTGTTTTTTAGTCTTTTCTCTTTTGTCTCCTTTGACTCTGTATGTTCAATAGCCTATCTTTAAGCTCATGAATTCTTTGTTCTGCTTGATCAGTACTGCTATTTAAAAACCTCTGATGCTGCCTGGCATGGTGTATCATGCCTATAATCCCAGCACTTTGGGAGGGCGAGGTGGGCAGATAACCTGAGGTCAGGAGTTTGAGACCAGCCTGGCCAACATGGTGAAACCGTATCTCTATTAAAAATTAAAAAATTAGCCAGGCATGGTGGTGGGCACCTGTAATCCCAGCTACTCAGGAGGCTGAGGCAGGAGAATCACTTGAACCCGGTAGTTTGAGGTTTCAGTGAGCTGAAATTGCGCCACTGCACTACAGCCTTGGTAACAAGAGTGAGACTCTGTCTCAAAACAAACAAAAACAAAAAGAAAGAAACAAAACAAAACAAAACTCTGATTCATTTTCCAATGTGTCCATTGCATTTTTAAACTCCAGAATTTTTACTTAATTCTTTTTAATTATTTTAATCTCCACATACCCACGGGGAGTACTGTCATGCTACTGCTGATGTTCCATTTTGGCCCAATGGCTCTTTAGTCAGCTTGTGGTGAATACTGCCTGGCCTGGGGAACACCCTTCAGGAAAGTAGGCTCCCCTCTGGCCCAGGACAGGTCCAGAAATGCCATCCAAGAGCTAAGGCCTGGAATCAGGCACCCTAAGAGCCCACATGGTGTTCTACCCTCCACGGCCAAGCTGGCACTGAAGGTGCAAGACAAAGTCCTCTTTACTTTCCCCCTGCCTTTTTCTCAAGCAGGAGGAGTCTCTTGCCATAATCCACCACAGCTTGGAATGTACTGAGTCTCACCTGAAGCCAGCAAGTCGTTTTGAACTCTTCTCTCTCCTCTCGAGTGGAAGGAAGGGGTCTTTTTTGGAGGTGCAAGCTGTGCAGCCTGGGGTTTGGGGAAGTGTTGTGCCAGCACTTCCTTAGCTACCATGGCTGGTGTCTGAGTAGGTCTCTTGCCCACCCATAATCCACTGGCTCTGAGCCCAGATCAGCACTAGGACTTGCTGACAAGTTGCAGTCCTTCTGGCCTAGACTGCCTTTCAAGTTTATTTATGGCCCCAGAGGCCTTTAAAGCCTGCAGTGGCAAGCCCTTCCAGAACTCAAGTTCTGACCACTAGGATGGGCAATTCCCCTCTGGCTAGTGCAGTATTAAATGCTCCTCTGTGGGCTAGCATTAGCTGAGTTCAGCTCGGCTTTACTTTCTGCTTGACAGGATACCACTGAGTTCAATGCACTGTCTCACAATTGCTGTACTCTTCCTCTTTCAAGTGCACAGATTCTCTTTCTGCACACCGCATGGCTGCTGCAAGGGGATGGGAGGGGGTGGTGTTGGTGATTCAAGCCTGGTCCTACCCTCCTCAGTGCCTCTTTCAGTGATATAAAGTTAAAACTAGGAACTATTGGTTCCTATAAAGGTAACTTTTTTGTGTAGATAGTTGTTAAATTAGTGTACCTGTGGGTGAGATAATTGATGGAGGCTTCTACTTGTCCATCTTGTTCCACCCCTTCTATTATTTCTCATACATAATCTTGGATCAAAAATCCAGTGAATCATTCTACAAACTATGTTATATCCATATTATGGAATAGTAGTATGGAATAGTAGTCAGCAATAAAAAGTAGACAAGTATTAATACACACAACAACTTAGGATAATCCAAAATTACACTGAATGAAAAAAGCCAATCCTAAAAGGTTACATATTGTGTGACTACTTTTTAACTAGTATTCAAATAAAACATTTTGGAACTGGAGAACCATTTTTCCATGGGTTAAAGCCAGTGGGTAGAGGATGGGAAAGATGTCAGTGCAACTATGAAGATTCTTGTGGTACAGAATGGTTTTATATCTTGGTTATATCAATGTTAATATCCTAGTTGTGTTATTACAGTATAGTCTCCCAAGATGTTACCATTGGTGTAAACCAAGTAAGGTTTTCTTGGCATTTTTTCAGGCTTTCACATAGGGGATTCTACATTATCTCAAAATTCAAAAATTAATTTGAAAAATTCCTCAAAGTTCTAAGAGTCATTGGGACTAGGTGTTGGTTCATTTCTATAAATGCAGTCACATAATAAAGTAGAAATTCATAGAAGATATGAGATAGTTGGAGAGATATTGATTTTGACCTATAAAAGAGGAAGCATATTCACTCTCTAGAATATATAATGCAACTGCTACTAAACTATGCCTAAGACTGTCATAAGAAACTGTTAAATGTAAGCATAATTTATTTCACATACAAAAACTCAGTTACCCTAACTCTCAATAATGAAGGACTGAAAGCTTATCCCTTCAGATCAGGAAAAATTGAAGGATGTGTTCTTTAATCATTTTTATTCAGAATAGTATTGGAAATCCTAGTCAGGTCAAGCAGGAAAAAAGAGCCAAAAAAAAAAGGATGAAATTTGGAAAGGAAGACATAAAATATTCTCTGCCTGTGGATGACATAATCTTATATGTAGAAAAACCTAGAATTTGAAAACAACTGTTAGAATTGATCAACAATTTTCATTAAAGAGGCAAAATACAAAGTCAACATGCAAAGATTAACTGCCAATGAACATCTAGAAATAATTTTTTTTCAAATTTAATTTTCAATAGCATCAAAAACAACACCATATTTGGGAATATACATAGGGAGAATCCTACAAAATATCACTTAAAGATTTTAAACAAGACATAAATAAATGGAAACACATATTGTATTCACAGATTTTACTAGAAAAAAATATGAATATTGTTAAGATGTCAATACTGTCAAAAGGGGTACACAGAGTCAATGTTATCCCTCTGAAAATCACAATGACAGGTTTTCTGTTGTTATTTTAGAAAGAGAAAAACGCTTCCTAATATGGAATATCAAGAGACCCAAAATAGCCAAAACCATCTTGATAAAAAAGAAAAAATGTTGGAGGACTCACCCTTCCTGATTTCAAAAGTTTCTACAAAGCTACAATAGTCAAAAGAGTGAGCTATTGGCATGAGGACAATCACATAGTTCAATGGGATTAGAATATAGAGCACAGAAATAAACCTGTGGTATTTTGGAAAATAATTTTTGAGAAGGGTACAAGACCATTCCATAGGGAAAGGACAGTTTTTCAACAAGTAGTTCTGGGGAAACTGGATATATACATGCAAAAGAAGGACTTGAACCCTATCTCACATGATATAAAAAATTTAACTTAAAATGTATCAAAGATAAAATATAAGAATTAAAAATGAAATTCTTAGAAGAATTCATACAAGAAAATCATTTTGACATTGGATATGTCAATTATTTTACGGATATGACACAAAATTCATAGGAAACAAAAGAAAACATAGATACTGGATTTCATAAAAATGTAATAGTTTTGTGAATCAAAACACACTACCAAAAGAGTGAAATAACTCACAAAATAAGAGAAAATGACTGCAAGTCATACATGAGATTAGGGCTTAATATCCAGAACATATAAGATAGAAAACAATTTTAAGAAAGGATTTTGTGCATGATACGAAGAGACAGCTGGGGAAAATTTGTTTTAATATAAATTATGTTGTAGAACAGCATCACACATGTGCTGTTCTCCAAAGTCTGTCACTCTGTATAAATATCTTCAAAACATCAGTTTTGAGAAACTTCTTAAACACGTTGTCTTACTGAAAACACCTAAAATCACTGGCTTCTCCCATACTATAGTCCTACTTGAAGAGTTACACAATGCACAGCATTAGAAGAAGGATGACTAGGTCTTCCTCTAGTTATGAGGGGCATAGATCATATTTTTTTATTGGGAAGTAAGAAGTTTTGTTTATTTCCAAAGTATCCTAATATCCATCAAGCCCTCAGGCTTACTTTAGAGAAGGAGATTTGGTCTGGCTAGATTTTCTTCCCAAACAATTAAGGCTTATGAACAAATGGTCCTATTTGCAGTTAAAATTTGTCAATACTTTGAGAGTCATTTAATGAGCCCATTGCCCCTAAAATGTGCTGACATGTTTTAAAATTTAAAACGGAATAAAACTTCTGTACATGAGTTACAACACATGTAGTACATAGTAAATCAATCATAATATAGAAAATTTTGTGCAGGAACACATATTAACAGCACGTTCTCCCTGTGATTGTTGAATTCAACTGCTTCTTTATTGTCTTTGTTGGTGTTGGTTTGTATGTGTGTGTGTTGAGTGTGTTCTTCAGACTCTGGAAATAGTAATTAAAATTTCAAATTAGAACATTCAGATTACTGCTGCTAATTCACCAATCACCAGGGGAGTCCAAAGAAAAAAATTAATAGAAAGATATGGTCTGATTTCCCACCTTCAGTGGGTGCTCTCCCAAAACTAACAGTCAATTGCATAGGGTTCCTGCGTTTTCTTACTCTCAACAGGATCCCTGAAGGGCTAATGTTAAGTACAGATCTTTGAAGTTCCCTGTAAGCTTCAGATTCCAGTTTTCTGCAGTTGTGGATGAGAAAGTGCCTTGTAAACTTTAAACATTGTTAGGCAATCTTAAAGTGATGTTATCAGAATTTTAATAATGTTCAGAGGATTTGGTTTAAATGTCATTTGTTTTCTTCCATCCATCCACTCATCACAATACTATGGATGGATACAACAAGGCCCTATAGAAATCAATCTAAATATATTCTCCTACTGCTATGAAGAAGAAACACAAATAAATGTGGGGTAAGTTTGGAGGATTAAAAGGTCATATAGCAAGTGCTATCTGAGATATTGTCAAGCTAGTGAGCTTACAGATCAATTTTTAAAAATTTTACCTATATTTTCTAGGTAAATGACATTAAAAATTACAAATATTTTTGAAAGCATAAAAAGAGTAGGGGAGGAAGAAAGGAAAGAAGTTAAAAATTCAAATTTAGAACAAGAGAAATGAAAAGAACTTGGGGGCAAGGAGGGACATGGAACATGGGAGGGGAAGTAAGGAGGCTAAGCGCTGAGGGAGAAAGTTCCTGGTGGGTGGGTGGGAAAGTGGTGGGTTGGGTAATACTTTAGGGAAATAGCCTAGAACCAGCAGTCCCCAACCTTTTTGGCACCAGGGATGAGTTTAGTGGAAGACAATTTTTTCACAAAGTGGGTGAATGGGGTGAGGGGTGGGGGATGGGATGGTTTAGGGATTAAACTGTTCCATCTCAGATCACCAGGCATTAGATACTCATAAGGAGTGTACAACCTAGATCCCTCGCATGCCCAGTTCACAATAGGGTTCGTGCTCCTATGACAATCTAATGTAGCCACTGATCTGACAGTAGGGGAGCTCTGGCAGCAATCCTTGCTAGCCCTGTCACATACCAGTACCACCAGTCAGTGGTCAGGGGCTTGGGGACCCCTCCCCTAGAAGACTCAAGAGCTGAATAATTTCCTAGGGAAATAAAAGCCTGGTGGAGACATGCAGAAAGCAGTCTGAAGTCCAGACTGGAACACAGGCAGAGGACTGTAGGTGAAAGCAGTGACAATTCCTAGGGAAAGGCTGAAATGCCCAGAACAAGAGAGACTAGGGTGCTCATCCTGTGCTGGTCCCATTGCCAGTATTCTAGCTACTGCAGAGTCAACTTCCAAAGGAACACTGCCAAGTAGGTGAGCAATGAAAAGGTCAAGTTATATGGCATCGAATCTAAAGAGATCGTTATGATCACGTACAAAACCCCCAGGAGACAATCTCCAGCATCCTGGAGGAGCAGTTGCTGGAATCTGAACCACTCACAGGTAAGAACTCCAGCCCCTGCCGCCTTCCTGCACTTCCCATTGTTTGGCCCCGGGCTGCTGACCAATTGGAATGCAGTCTGCAAGTCAGGATTCGGATCTCTTTGGCTGCTGGTACTCACTGTGGCTAAAGTTTGGGCTTTTCCTTCGTAATAAGATTTAACTGAAAGCGCCTCACCAGGAATATCATCGCGAGAGAGAGAGAGAGAGAGAGAGAGAGAGAGAGAGAGGAATACCAAACAGCCTCAACTAAAAAGGTTTTGCACAGCAAAGGAAACAATTTAAAAAGTGAAGAGACAATTTACAGAGTAGGAGAAAATATTTGCAAACTATCCATTCCACAAGAGATTTATAACTAGAATATATAATGAAATCAAACAACTCAATAGCAAAAAGCCAAATAATTCTATTAAAAAATGAGCAAAAGACCCAAATAGACTTTCTTAAAAGAAGACATACAAATGACCAACAGGTGTATGAAAAAATGCTCAGCATCACTAATCACTTAAGAAATGCAAGTCAAAACCACAATGAGATATCACTTCATCTCAATTAGAATGACTATTATAAAAAAGACAAAAAGTAAAAAATGTGGACAAGGATCTAGAGAAAGGGAAATGCTTGCACACTGTTGGTGGGAATATAAATTAGTACAGCTGTTATGGAAAACAGTATGGAGGTTCCTCAAAAATCTAAAAACAGAACTACCATGTGATCCAACAATCCCACTGGTAGGTATATACCTAAAAATATAGGTATATCAAAGAGATATCTCCACTCCCATGTTTATTGCAGCACTATTCACAATAGCCAAGGCATGGGATCAACCTACGTGCCCAGCGACAGATGAATGGATGAAAAAAAAGTGCCGTTATATGCCATGGAATGTCACTCAGCCATAAAAAAGAAAAAAATACTCTCATTCACAGCAACATGGGTAGAATTGGAGGTCATTATGTTAAGTGAAATAAGACAAGCACAGAAAGAACAATATTGCATGTTCTCACTCACACATGGGAACTAAAAGAGTAGATCTCATGTGGACAGAGAGTAGAGTGGTGATTACAAGAGGATTGGAAGAAAAAGGGAAATGAGCAGATGTTGGTTAATGGGTACAAAAACACAGTTAGATAGAAGTAATAAAATCTAGTATTTAATAGTATAGTAGGGAAATTATACTTAACAATAATTTATTGTGTATTTCAAAATAGCTAGAAGAACTGTAATGATCCCACTACAAAGAAAAGATGAATATTTGAGGTGATAGATATCTCAATTACCCTGATTTGATTATTCCACATTGTATACATGTATCAAAATATCACATGTACAACAAAAATATTACAACTATGATATATCAATAAAAGATTTACTAGAAATAAATTTTAAAACTTTTACACACAGAAGCACATACATTCACATACACACACTCAGGTCTGCATTTTTCCTCCTTTCACACTGGAAAGGATACAATTGATAAAACATCTAACCATCTCTACTTCATCATGAGCACATAGCAGGGAGAAAAAGCAGTGAAGAAAATAATTTGTGGGAGAGGCATTAGGCATGTTTGGCCCAAGGGAACCCCAGAAACTTCACTAAAACTTTACCCAATGCATATCCTCCACCTGCCTCTCAGTGTGCTGTCTTAAGACCTTCAATAATTCTGTAAATTCCACTTTTATCCCCAGTATTACTCCATATTCCCTCATCAAAGTGGTGAATCTGCAAAAATATCGACCTCCTCCCCATGTGTCTCTAAATCCTAAATCAAAGAGTACTTTTTTACTCCATCAGTGAGTCCCTACCAGTTGTGTTTGTTTGTTTGCAGGCCAACTGACACTGCTACTACCTCATTATCAGGTCCTTTTAACTTCCTTCAATTAACATTGATTTGAGTAGCCCTCTGTGTCTGCCCACAAAGTGCTCTGAGCCTAGTTTGGGACATGGGCAAGTAAAGGATAATAAGTGCAATGATACTTGTAGGTGATCATAGAGACTGTAATGATCCACAGGAATCAGGGTTGTGTTTAATGCCAACTTGGGAAGGAATGAATGTACAGGGAACAGTGTGGGTAAGAGGAGAGAGCAAAATTTCCCTAAGGAAACTGATGGCTGATCTGCATCTTGAAAGACATCTAAGCAGAAGAGAGTGCAAAAAGGAGACAAGGAGAAGCCCAGGAAAAAGCACAAAGGCCTAGAAGCACAGCACATGTGGAAACAGAGAGTCAGTAGGGCAGGAGGAGTATGGAGAAAAGGAATTGTCAAGATCTGATTAGAATGGAGACAGGAGAGAGGGTCTCAAATGATCCTACACAATACAGCTATGGGGTTTAGGCTACATCCTGGAGTAAGGAAGAACTGCTCATGATCTTGATGCATCTCTCATGAAGAACTTTTTCCTACCACTACTCTGTTGAAGATGAAGAGGGATCATGGGAGTCACAGGGCAGAACTCACAGATTATACTGTACAGTCTGAACTGTACCACCTGGTTTGTCTAGGCTCCTCCAGGATATTCTTTGAAAACAAAAGGGAGGAGCACATAGTTGTATTTCTTGACACTAGTGATGATCAATAAAAGATTAATATTTTGGGTCTCTACATTATTCATAATCAATGACTAAGTTTCTTCTATGTGCCATTCATTGTTCTGGGACCTTAGGATTCATGAGAGAGAAAATAATAGCAATGCTTACATGGAACTTCTACACAGGCACTTGACTACATCTAAACTTTCTCTTGGTACATGCATTCTATACATAATTCTGTTCTTTTAGTAAAAATAGGGGTCTGAGAAGGGAAAAATAGAGAAAGCTCCATAATATTATCTGGTGTCTATTATTGTCAGTCTCTTAACCAAGAAATATCCAAAGAATGCCTCCAAGTGGATTTTCAGAAGATGCAAATGTTCCCTCATTCTTTGTGCTATTGTTTATAAAGCTGTATGACAGCCTAATTAATTCATAAATCCATGAATGTATTAATCCATTTATGAGGACAGAGCCCTCATGATCCATTCACCTCTTAAAAACTCCACCTTTCAAAACTGTCACATTGGGGATTCAGTTTCCAGTACATGAAATTTGGAAAAATATTCAAGCCATAACTGTTGACTGGGACTGCAGAATGTCTTTTACAGGACTTAACTGAACCAATAAGACATCCAAAGGAGTATCTGAGATAGGACAACAAAGGTGCTAAAAATAAGACACTCATTTACCTCTCCACCCTCCCTCTACAAGTTACTTGGAAATAAAAATAAACCATTCTGCAGAGGATGTGGAATACATAAACATTTCTTCCAGGAATATAAAATGGTACATGGAATCTATTTTCTTAAAAAGAAACCCAAAACTAATATAAAACTACTTTACAACACAGAAACTGCAGTAGATATTTACCAAATGTTTTAAAACGTATGTTCACACAAAATCCTAGGCTTGACTGTTCATAATATTTTATTTGCAGTAACAAAACCCTGAAAACACCTCAAATGCCCTAGGAACTAGGCTAAGTGAAAAAAATGAATCCCGAATGATTACATACTGTTGATTCCTTTTTATGAAATGTTCTTGAAGGAACAAAATTATAGAAAGAAAGAATAATTATTTCCAAGAATGAGGACAAGGAGTGGGAATTGAGTGGTGAGTGAGTACAATTATAAAAATTGCCTGTGGCACTGGAATGGATTCATATCTTTCTTGCATCAAGATAATTATTTTGGTTGTCACATGGTACTGTTGTTTGTCAAGATATTACCATTGAGAACAACTGAGTAGCATGTACTCAGGATCTCTTTGAATTATCTCTTACAGGCACATATATGACCTTACAATTATGACAAAATTAAAGTTTTAGAAACAACAAGAAAACAAACAACCTAGATCAAAGATGAGGAAAGTACTTAAATATATATTTATATATATTCATTATATCTATAAAATGAATGTGCTTAATACCCCTGAACTGTACACTTAACAGTGATTAAGATGATAAATTTATCATCTTAATATGTGCATTTTTTATTTATGTGCATTTATTCAGAATTTAAAAATCATCAACATGGATGAAATTGGAGAACATTATTTGAAGGGAAATAATCCAGTCAGTCACAGTAGGACAAATACTGCTTGAACTCACTTATATGTGGAATCTAAAAAACTCAGAATTACAGAAGAAAGTAGAATACTGGTTAACACATTATTCAGTGGAGAGAGGGATTTGGAAGATGTTGGTCAAAGAATACAAAATTTCAGATAGGAGAAAGATGTTCAAGAGACCTACTGTATAATATAGTAACTCAACTTAATAAGGTGTTGCATACTTGAAATTTGCTAAGAGAGTAGATTTTAAATGTTCTCATCACACACACAAAAAAAATGGTAATTATGTGAGATAAACCATATGGAAATTAGCTCAACTAGTCATTCCATAAATTTTAAAACATCATGTTGTACACCATGAAATATACAGTTTTTATTTGGAGAATGATGTCAGCAAGATGGTGGAACAGGAAGCTCCAATTCTTGATCTCCTACAGAAACCTAAGAAAACACCCAGAAACTACTGAACTAACTTTATAGGAGCTCCAGGAAAGTCAAAGACTTGCAGCAACCACATGAATGGCCAGTCAAGAAGAAACCAGTTTCAAAATGGTAGAACAGCTTTGCAACAATTCCTGCCCTTCCCACTCTACCTCACTGGTACAGCAATAATCTTGGTCTGGAAGTGGTGGCAGCCCAGGTGTTAGTTTCTTCTCCCAAAATGAAAGGAGCAAAGCAAACCTCCTTTCAAATTCTTGCGTACAACTGAAGGCTAACTGAATGACAGGACTGTGTTTCCCTAGTTTGAATGTCAGGCAGGAAAGGCAGTGAGCACTGCTCATAAAACCTGTGGGGAGAGAACAGGAATACACACACACAGCTGCCTGGGCAAGAACTACAGATGAATACATGCAAAAGACCATCTAAAGACTATGAACAAATGGTACAAAACTCAGTGGGAAACTAAAGCATTCAAAAGCAGCTGCTCATACTGGGAAATGGAGAAAATAACACAAACTGCCCAGGCATCACACATGCTCAGACAAGACTCCAAAGCCTTTAAATTTTCACTTGGCTTGGCCACTAGGTTCAGTATAAGTAAGCTCCATATTGAAGGACTGCAGCAGTATGGAGTCAATCTGCAAAGACTAGAATAGGTGGTTGTTGATACAAATGTCTTTTTTTTTTTTTTTTTTTTTTTTTTTGAGACTTGGTCTTACTCTGTCACCCACGCTGGAGTGTAGTGGCACGATCTTGGCTTACCGCAACCTCCAACTCCCAGGCTTAAGTGATTCTCCTGCCTCAGCTTCTGTAGTAGCTGAGATTACAGGTGCACGCCACCATTGCCTGGCTAGTTTTTGCATTTTTAGTAGAGAAAGGGATTCACCATGTTGGCCAGGCTGGTCTTGAACTCCTGACCTCAAATGATCCACCCACCTTGGTGTCTGAAAGTGCTGGGATTACAGGCATGAGCACTGTGCCTAGCCCAAATATCCCATTTTTAATTGAAAATCAGAAGTTATACAAAGACACTGGAAATATGACACATTCAAATGTACAAAGGAAATGGATGAATATCACCCCTGATGAAGCCTACTCATCAGATTCACTGAGAAAAGTCTTTAAAACAACTGTCTTATATTTACTAAAAAGAAGCCTAAGGAAAATATGGACAAACAATGAAAAGAAATTAGGAAACTGATACACGAACAAAACAAATACATCAAAAAAGAGATAAAAATCATAAAAAGGAAACAAACAGAAATGCAGAAACTGAAAAATACAATAATGGAATAAAAATTCACAACAGTGGTTTCACCAGACATGTATAGAAGAGATAACAGAAATATCCTCAAACTCTGCCACAATTTTGAAGACATGGGATCACTATCTAACTCATTCTATGAGGTCAGCATTAATGTGATACCAAACTTCAGATAAAACTTTTTAAAAAAAAAAAAAAGAAAAGAAAAGAAAACTATAGATCAAGATCTGTGTGAATATTGATAATGGTTATATATGAAAAACACACAGCCAACATCAAACTCAATGGTAAAATACTCAAATCTTTTCCTGTACATTGAGGAAGGAGATCAGAATATTTCTTTTTCCCCTCTTATTCAAGAGTTTTGGAAGTTTTCGCCAGAGTAATAAGCTTGAGAAAGTAATAAAAACCATAGAAATTAAGAAGCAAAAAGTCTTTGGTTGCAGAAGACATGATCCTATATGTAGAAAATCTTAAAGACTGGATGGAAAAAAAGTTAGTATAATGAATGAATTCAGCAAAGATGAATAATACAAAAATCAACATGAAAAAATTAGTTGCAGGTCACAGGCTGCAGGTCAGCCCCTGCAATCTCAGACTATAGGTCCACTCCAGAGCAAAGTCAGTTCTACAGCTCCACCTGTCAGACCAGTCCACAAAGACCCAGGATGCAGTTATGTCCAGACTCTAGAACAGCGCCGCTGAGGCCCCGGGTGTAAGGCTTGTCCCAGACTGCAGACCAGCAACTACAGATTCCAGATCTAGGCAAACACCCATCACCCAAGGCACTAGTCTTTCCTCAGTTCCAGGCCAACCCCAAGTTCCAGACTGGTCCCCATGAATACAAGCTCCAGGAAAACCAGGATCCAGGCCAACCCCAGTAGATTCCCATGCTGGGCCAAACACCATAGACTCGGGCTACAGGACCAACCATATAGACCCAACCTCCAGGCAGATCCCCATGTTCTCATTACTCAGGCATGTCCACAGACTCAGGGTTTGTGCTTGCTCACTCACTGATCCAAGTAGCAAGTCAGCCCACATGCAGACTCCTGCTACAAGCATGCCCATGGACTTCATCAGGTGGCCTGCCCAGAATCTCTCGATGGGCTGACTGGTGAAGGGTTTTTCCTGCCAAATATAATCTGTAAAGACTGGAGAAGGTGCCTACTTCTTCAAATGCACATGTACCAACTCAAGATCAGAAAGATCATGACTAAGAAAAAATGACACTACCCTAAAACCATAAAAACCCTAGAAGAAAATTTAGGCAATACCATTCAGGACATAGGCATGGGCAAAGACTTCATGACTAAAACACCAAAAGCAATGGCAACAAAAGCCAAAACTGACAAATGAGATCCAATTAAACTAAAGAGCTTCTTCTGCACAGCAAAAGAAACTATCATCAGAGTAAACAGGCAACCTACGGAATGGGAGAAAATTTTTGCAATCTATCCATCTGACAAAGAGCTAATATCCAGAATCTACAAACAACGTAAACAAATTTACAAGAAAAAAAACAAACAACCCCATCAAAAAGTGGGCAAAGGATATGAACAGACACTTGTCAAAAGAAGACATTTATGTGGCTAACAAACATATGAAAAAATGCTCATCATCACTGGTCATTAGAGAAATGCTCAAAACCGCAATGAGATACCATCTCATGCCAGCTAGAATGGCAATCATTAAAAAGTCAGGAAAACAACAGATGCTGGAGAGGATGTGGAGAAATAGGAATGTTTTTACACTGTTGGTGGGAGTGTAAATTAGTTCAACCATTGTGGAAGACTGTGGCGATTCCTCAAAGATCTAGAACCAGAAATACCATTTGATCTAGCAATCCCATTACTGGGTATATACTCAAAGGAGTATAAATTGTTCTACTATAAAGACACATGCACATGTATGTTTATTGCGGCACTATTCACAATAACAAAGACTTGGAACCAACCCAAATGCCCATAAATGATAGACTGGATAAAGAAAATGTGACACGTACACACCATGCAGCCATAAAAAAGAATGAGTTCATGTCCTTTGCAGGGATATGGATGAAGCTGGAAACCATCATTCTCAGCAAACTAACACAAGAACAGAAAACCAAACACCACAAATTCTCACTCATAAGTGGGAACCGATATCCCACTGATAAAAGCATCAGATCTCATGAGACTTATTCAATATCATGAGAACAGTATGGGAGAAACTGCCCCAATGATTCAAATTATCTCCCACTGAGTCCCTCCCACAATATGTGGGAATTGTGGGAGTACAATTCAAGATGAGATTTGGGTGGAGTACAATTCAAGATGAGATTTGGGTGGGGACACAGAGCCAAACCATATCAAGCTGGTACTTTGATCTGGAGGACTATCAGGTGAGAGTTCCTACTCCTGACCAGTTCTGTACTTTCTGTTGGTTGCCCTCAAGCCACTGACCAATTGAAATTACTGCTCACAGGGCCCTACTTGAAATCTCATTGGCTGCCCACACTTAATCCTCACTCTGCTATTGCTGGTGCCCAAAAGTTTGGACTTTACCCTGTGGCTTGCCGTTATTGAAAGGATCTCACCTAGAATCTGATCAGAGGGAGGGAAAACTGCAGAAACAGCAAACAGCCTTACCTGAGAGCCTATTGGTGCCCTTTTCACCTGGCAGCCAGGGTGACTGGGTAGGGAGAATGGAGAAACTCAGAGAAGGTGATGCTATCCTAAAACCCTACAGGAGGAAGGGTGTTCTGCACTGTTTTAATTTTTCATTATGTTAAGGAAATGCTGTCCTTTTCGACTATAAAACCCATTATAATTTTCTGACTCTACTTGGCATTAATTTTTTTTTCACAAATACCTCTCCCCAACTTTTTATTTTTGAGTCAGGGTCTCACTCTGTCACCTAGACTTCAGTGCAGTGGCATGATCATACCTCACTACAGCCTCAAACTCTGGGCACAAGCAATCCTCCTGCCTCAGCTTCCTAAGTAGCCAGGACTACAAGCATGTGCCACCACACCTAGCTAGTTTTTAATTTTTTTTTTTAGAGATGGAGTCTTGGTGTGTTGCCCAGGCTGGGCTGGCTGTGGGCCTCAAATGACCTTTCCATCTAGGACTCCCAAAGTGTTGGGATTACAGGAATGAGTCACTGTGCCTGGCCACCACTTTTTTAACCTAAGAGAATTCCTGTGATCCTCTATCCACAAAAATACAGAAGCCTTAAATATTTTGGTTGAATTCATTCCTAATTTGTTACAAGGTATGAATGCAACATTTTCTGACAGAGAGTCATTATTGAAGAACCTACAACATTTAAGGGACTTGGTATCATTTCTTCTTCCTTCTGATTTAATTTCCTGTACAGTAAATTGTGTCTAAAAATTAAGAATAACTTATATGATAGATAATGGTAATTATTTATTTGTTATATAATCTTTATTTGCAATCTCTATTATACCTTTGCCGATGTCCAAGTCAGTCACCATGGGTTATTAGAACCATGCAAAATCAGACTTAGTGTTTGCATTTTCATTTATCCATAAGAAACAGTCTTCCCAAAACTTTAATTTGTGTCAACAGTTAATCCTTTTTGCTAAAGAAGTTGTTCTATCTTTTTTATTAATGATATGAAGATATCAATAGTTTTAAAATCATATTTACTTTAAATTAATCATAATGCTTTGTATCACATTAACAAATATAATAACTTTATCCTGCTTAACTCCAGGTGCATAAAGACAGCAAAATTTATGCACCTTGTCAATTTCAATCATGTGAAAATAAAACCACAAACCTTGCAATTTTCTGCTTGAATCAGAGTGGACATACTTTGTGTTATGGACATATTATTTGGAGACAACCAGAATATTTCCCAAATCTATTATACTTGGAGTCTTGTAGCCAAATAAATTTGATTGTTATTCAAAATAGTGGCCTTTTATGCTTCAAAGAGATCCAAGTCTGTATTGTTACATCAGAAAATAGTCTTAAGAGATTGTTTCTGTGTGTAACAGTCATAAATTCATAAGGATATTCTCTGATGTGTAAGAAATATCCTACTTTTTTTTATTAAATGAAAGAAATTGAACTCTTCCACTGGGTGAAAAATTTATCCACAGACTTTTAAAAAATGTTTTCCCTATTGAATTGTGTCATGAACCCTAGGTCTTAGTACCAACGCATCCAATATCTTAGGGCCCACCATGTTCAATAGCTCCTGCCTCAACACACTCAGTGCTAATCTGAATGGACCCCTCTCTCAGTGATTTTCTCTCTGCATGGGTGCAAGAAAACCTTGTCAAAAGTTGCTGTCCATATCCTGGGGTCCTACACATCTCCAACTCAAAGATCTTTAAGTCTCCATGGCTCTACCATTGAGCAGTGTACAGCAGAAACCAGGACTTGAACTAGATATAGGTAAGAAATATTAATATCTTTATCTGTATAGTCTCTCACCTCCTTTCTTTGTCTTGTATATTGTGAGAGACCATTGCACAACATTTGACTGAACAAGAATTTACAAATTGTGGTAACTGTACCTTTAAGATTCCTTTTGACTTCCCTGTGATAGTTCACACATTTGTCCTAATGGTTGGTTTCTATATCAAGGTTGTAACTTTTCCAATTCTTGATGGATGTATAGGCAACAAAAACAATTAAAATACTCTCAATATATTGCAACAGGGTCTTTGGGCCATGGATTGGATTGGTTTCTCAACTTTGCCGCACACTAGATAAAACAGGGGGTCTTTCAAAATATTGATTCCTAGCTCTGATACCAAGATATACTGATTTGATTGTTTCAAATAGGCAACATAGGCATTGAGAGTTTTATTTAAAACTTCCCCAGGAAATGAAATGTGCAGTAGGAACGGAGAATGACTGAGCAAGATTAGTGCCTAGTTTGAGTAGGAGAAGATAGACCATTGGCTGAGCTAAAGTCATGCTATTGAAGAAGGAAAGTTCAGAATAAAGAGGATAGTGTTACTATTCTTCCTGTGAACAAATGTGAACCTGAAAGAGCCAGTCTTTCAAGATGTATCCCAAGTGGCTAATTGAGCCTAAATTTTAAAAGAGCTAAGCAGTCATTTTCTGAATAGAGGTCCTACACTTACGGCACCTTCTTTAAAAAACTGCACTTCTTAAACTTTTAAAGACTTTCAGACCTCACCTCAACCAACAAATCAGAGTTTAGCTACCTCAACCAATAGGGGCTCAGCTGTATCAACCAATCAGAACTCAACTATTTTGACCATTCAAAACAAAGCACGTTTTAATCCTTCATTTGCATAAACAGTTTTGATTGGAAATCTCAATGGGAACTTTTGCTATAAAACCCAACCCTCTCTTTGTTCTCTGGAATGACCTTTCATTTTACATGGGACGATAAGCCTTCCCAGTATGCAATTTATTTACTAGAATAAAGGGTTATTCTCCAAATTCCGTTGCCAGACAACTTTTGTTTACATTTCTTATAATTCTGAATTCAAAACCCAGCGAGTTATTTAACAAATGGTGTTACGTCCATATTATGAATAGTTGTCAGCAACAAGAAGCAACTAAGTATTAATACACCAAACAACTAAGGAGAATCACCACAGTCGTAAGCTGAGTGAAAATAGCCAGTCCTAAGAGGTTACATTCTGTATGATTGCATTATAAAACATCTTGAAAAGACATAATTATAGAACAGGAGAACCATTTTACTCTGGGTTACCGCCAGTGGGGTAAAAAGTGGGAGGGAAGAGTGTGCAATTATGAGAACTTTTGTGATATTGGAATAGTTTTATGTTTTGATACTATCATGTCAGTATTCTAGTTCTGATACTGTAGTGTAGTTTTTCAAGATGTTACCATTGAAGAAAAGTGGACACAGTGTAGACAGAATATCTCTCCACTATTTCAGACCTTCCCATGTGTGATTCTACATTATCTCAAAATTTAAAAATTAATTTCAAAAATTTATCAAAGTTCTGTGTGTCATAGGTATTGGGTGTGGGATGGTTGATGTTGACAATACATAAAAAATTAGCTATTCTAGAAAATATGAGGAAGTAGGAATGAATCTGATTAAGACCAGTAAAAGATAAAGAGATTCACTCAAGAATATATAATAGAAGTGCTACTAAAGTATGCCTAAAACTACCATAAGAAACTGATACATAAGCTTAATTTATTTTGCATGTATAAATGCACAGTTACTATGACTCTAAATGAGGACAAAAAACAAAGAACAAGGCAATAATGTTCGCTTTAACCACTTGTATTTTGCATAGTAGTGGAAGACGTAGCCAGACAAATCAGGTGAGGAAAAAATGCATGAAAATTGAAAAGGAAGAAATACATATTCTCTCTTTGCAGATAATATAATTATATATGTTGAAAAACCTAAAGATCTAAAAACAGCTGTTAGAACTAATGAACAATTTCCATAAAATGACAGGATACAAATTCAACATGCAAACATTGGTTTCCAATGAACATAAAAAATGAAATTATGAAAACAACTCCATCTTCAATAGTATCAAAACCAATAAAATATTTTGTCATATATTTAGAAAAATATTGCTGAATGATATTGAAGAAAACATAAATAAATGGAAACACCTATCTTATTCATAGGTTTCCTGGATTAGTAGACTTAGTATCGTTAAGATGTCAATACTACCTAACAGGGGTCCACAGGTTTGCTATTATCTCTATGCAAATCCCAAAGGTAGTTCCATTTCATTTCATTTCATTTCTTTTCTTTTCCTTTTTTTCTTTTCTTTTCCTTTGCAGAAATAGAAAAAACGCTTCCTAATATTCATATGGAATCTCAAGAATTCCCAAATAACCAAAACTGTCTTTTAAAAAGAATAAAATTGGAGACTTATACTTTCTGATTTTAGAACTTTCTACAAAGCTACAGTCATCAAAAGATTGTGGTGTAAATATAAGAAGACTCATATGGAGCAATGGAATTGAATAAAGAGAACAGAAACAAATCTCTGGTATTTTGTTAAGTGACATTTGACAAAAGTACCAAGGCAATTTCCATGGGGAAAGAACAGTTTTTTCAACAAGTGGTGCTGGAAAAATTGGATAGCCACATGAAAAAGAAGAACTTGAATCATCACATCACACCACATAGAATATTTAACCCAAAATATACGAATCACAAAATATAAGAAATAAACATAATGTTTTAGAAAAATTCATAGGGGAAAATGTTCTTGACATTGGATTTTGTAAAGATTTTGTGGATATCACACCAAAACAACCCCATAAATATTCAACTTCATTGAAAATTTTGTGAATAAAAGAACACTAAGAGAGTGAAATAAAAACACGAAATTGGAGGAAATGATTGAAACTCGTGTGCCAGATAAGGATTAAATATCCAGAACACATAGAGAAAACAATTTTTAGAAAGCATTTTTGCATGATATGTAGAGACACCTAGGAATTCATTTTTAAATAATCAATTACATTGCAGAACAGAATTGTGTACGGACTATTCTCCAAATTTTGGCAACCCATAAAAATACCTTCAAAACATCACTTTTGAGAAGTCTCTCCCAGATACTATGTCTTGGTGAAAACTCATCTAAATTACTGACTCTGACATTCCTGTAGCCCTAGACAGTCATTATTAGAAAAGTTACACATGCTCAGTGTTTGATAAATGATGAGTGGGCCATCCTCAAATTTATGAGGACCATAGATAATTTTTTATTGGGAACAAAAATAATTTATTAATTTATTTCAAGTAAGCCCTCAGGCTTATATGAGTAAAACAGATCTGGTCTGAATAAACTTCCTCCTTAAAGAAATCAGACTTATAAACAAGCAGTCCTATTTGGATACAAAATTTTTATACTTTGAGAGTTATCTGATTAGCACATTGCCCCATAACTTTGCTGACTTGTTTAAAACTTTAAAATGCAATGAGGTGGCCACCATCTCTGTGGTTCCATATCAACTGTTCCAGCCTGCTGGCTATGAAGAGTGCAGATGGCCCAGAGGAGTAGCTGCTCCCGCCCCCACCACCCCATGGTGCAGTGCAACTAATTTTCCAGATCATGGCCAAACTCCTTATTTAACTGGGTCCTGATCCACTCCTCCTCACTGGGCAGGTCTTTGGTTCTGTGGACAGAAATTTGATCTCTCCCTAGAAGGGAGCTCCTGGAGCGAGGGGCAGCCCCCATTTCTATGGTTCCATAAACTCAGTCATTCCAGCCTGAGCTGTTCAACCCTGCCAGCTGTGAAGAATACAGGTGGTCCAGATGAAGAAGGACCCCCAGGCCCACAATACACCTGCTCTACCAGGAAACAACCAGACAGCTTCGTTAGAAGGGTTCCTGATTCTGTCCCTCATGTCTGGGTGAGATATCCCAGTGAGGGTTGCCAGCCATCTCCTGCAGGTGCATACATGCCAACAGGAGGTCAGTGTCTATCTAGAATGGAGGTGCCAGAGGGGAGAGTTGGCTGCCATCTTTGCTGTTTCATGGCCCTCACTGGTGATACCTCCAGATGTGGGAGAGGCAGTGGAGACTGGGGTCTGAAGTGGACCCCTGGAAAACCAAAGCAGCCCTACAGTAGAATGGCTTGACTGTTAAAAGGAAAACAGAGAACAACAAGAACAACGTTAACAGAAATGACCCCATGAAAACCCCTTTCAAAGGTCAGCAATCTTAATGATCTAAGGTAGATAAATCCACAAATATGATAAAGAATCAATTCAAAAATACCGAAAACTCAAAAAGGCAGAGTGCCTCTTCTCCTTCAAATGACTGCAACACTTCTGCAGCAAGGGCACAAAACTGGGTTGAGGCTGAGACAGCTGAATTGACAGAAATAGACTTCAGAAGGTGGGTAATAATGAACTTCACTGAATTAAAGGAGCATGTTGTAACCCAATGCAAAGAAGCTAAGAATCAAGATAAAACAATACAGGAGCTGATAGCCAGAAAAGCAAATTTAGAGAGGAACATAACTGACCTGATGGAGTTGAAAAACACAACATGAGAAATCCACAATTCAATCATAAGTATCAGTAGCCAAACAAACCAAGCAGAGGAAAGACTCTCAGAGCTGGAAGACTATCTTTCTGAAATAAAACAGGCAGACAGGAATAGAGGAAAAAAGAATTTTTTAAAAAATAACAAACATCCAAGAATTATGGGATTATGTAAAGAGACCAAACCTATGAATGATGGTGGTACCTGAAAGAGGCAAGAAGAATGGAACCAAGCTGGAAAACATACTTTAGAATATCATTCAAGAGAACTTCCCCAACCTAGCAAGACAGGCCAACATTCAAATTCAGGAAATGCAGACAACATCAGTAAGATATGCCATGAGAAGATCAACCTTAAGACACATAATCCTCAGATTCTCCAAGGTCAAAAGAAGAAAAAATGTTAAGGGCAGCTAGACATAAAGGCCAGGTCACCTACAAAGGAAAACCCATCAGAGTAACAGCAAACCTCTCAGTGGAAACCCTACAAACCAGAAGAGATTGGGAGCCAATATTCAACATACTTAAAGGAAAGAAATTCCATCTCAGAATTTTATATGGAGAAAACAACAATAACAACATTACCAGCCACTACAAAACACATTGAAGCACACAGACCAGTGACACTATGAAGCAACCACACAAATAAGTCTGCAAAATAACCAGCTAGCATCAGGACAAGATCAAATTCACCCATAACAATATTAACTTTAAATGTGGATGGGCTAAATGCCCTAGTGAAAAGATACAGAATGGCAAACTGGATAAAGAGCCAACACCCATTGCTATGCTGTCTTCAGAAGACTCATCTCCATGGAAAGACACACATAACCTCAAAACAAAGGGATGGAGGAAAATTTACCAGGCAAATCTATAACAGAAAAAAGGAAGGGTTTCAATCCTAGTTTCTGACCAAATGGACTTTAAACCAACAAAGATCAAAATAGAAGAACAAGGGCATTACATAACGGTAAAAGGTTCCATTCAAAAAGAAGAGCTAACTATCCTGATACATATGCACCCAACAAAGAGCACCCAGATTCATAAAGCAAGTTCTTAGAGATGTACAAAGAGACTTAGACTCCCACACAATAATAGTAGGAGACTTTAACATTCCTCTGTCAGTATTAGACAGATCATCCAGACAGAAAATTAACAAAGATATTCAGGACCTGAACTCAGCTCTGGATCAAGTGGGCCTGATAGATATGTACAGAACCCTCCACTCCAAAACAACATAATATACATTCTCATCAACACACAACACTTACTCTAAAGTTGATCACACAATTGAAAGTAAAACATTCCTCAGGAAATGGAATAGAAATAAAATCATAAGTCTCTCAGATGACAACACAATCAAATTAAAACTCAAGATTAAGAAATTCACTCAAAAGCACACAACCACATGGAAATTGAACCACCTGTTCCTGAATGACTCTTGAGTAAATAATAAAATTCAGGCAGAAATCAAGAAGTTCTTTGAAACTAATGAGAACAAAGAGATAGCATACAAAAATCCTTGGGATGCAGCTAAAGCAGTCTTAACACAGAAATTTATAGCAATAAATGCACACATCAAAAAAATAAAAAGATCTCAAGTTAACAACCTAACATCTCAACTAAAAGAACTAGAGAACCAACAGCAAACAAACCCCAAAGCTAGCAGAGGAACAGAACAACCAAGATGAGTCAAATTGAAGGAGATAGAGACATGAAAAACCCTTTAAAAAATCAAGAAGTTCAGGAGCTGGTTTCCTGAAAAAAAAAAATTAACAAAATAGATATATTGCTAGCTAGACTTACAAGGAAGAAAAGAGAAAAGAATCAAATAAACACAATCAGAAAGGATAAGGGATATCACTACTGACTTCAAAGAAATACAAACAACCATCAGAGAACACTATAAACATCTTTATGCACACAAACTAGAACATCTAGAAGAAATGGATAATTTCCTGGATGCATACACCCTCCCAATAGTAAACCAGTAAGACACCGAATCCCTGAATAGACTAAAAACGTGTTCTGAAATTGAGGCAGTAATAAATACTCTACCAATCAAATAAAGCCCAGGACCGGAAGAATTCACAGCTGAAGTCTACCAGAGGTACAAAGAAGAGCTGGTACCATTTCTACTGAAACCATTCCAAAAAAATTGAGGAGGGGGAGGGACTCCTCCATAACTCATTATATGAAGCCAGAATCATCCTGATACCAAAACCTGGCAGAGGGACAACAAAAAAAGAAAACTTCAGGCCATATCCTTGATGCACATTGATGCAAAAATCCTCAATAAAATACCGGTAAACCAAATCTAGCAGGTCATCAACAAGCATATCCACCATGATCAAGTTGGCTTCATCCCTGGGATGCAAGGCTGGTTCAACATACACAAATCAATAACTGTGATTTATCACATAAACATAACTGAAGACAAAAACCACATGATTATCTCAAGACATGCAGAAAACGCCTTTGATAAAATTCAACATCCCTTCATGTTAAAAACTATCAGTAAACTAGGTACTGAAGGAACACACCTCAAAATAATAAGAGCCATTTATGAGAAACTCATGGCCAATATCATACCGAATGGGCAAAAGCTGGAAGCACTCCTCTGGAAAATCAGCACAAGACAAGGATACCCTCTCTCACCACTCCTATTCAACATAGTATTTGAAGTCCTGGCCAGGGCAATTAAGCAAGAGGAAGAAATGAAGGGTATTCAAATAGGAAGAAAGGAAGTCAAATCATCTTTGTTTGCAGATGACATGATTCTATATCTAGAAAACCCCATAGTCTCAACCCCAAAACTTCTTAAGCTGATAAGCAACTTTAGCAAAGTCTTAGGATATAAAGTTGATGTGTAAAAATTGTTAGCATTTCTGTACACAACAGACAAGGAGAGAGCCAAATCATGAATGAACTTCCACTCATGATTGCCACAAAAGTAATAAAATACCTAGGAATACAGTTAACAAGGGAAGTGGAAGACTTCTTCAAGAACTACAAACCACTGCTCAAAGGAATCACAGAAGATACAAACAAGTGGAGAAACATTCCTTGCTCATAGATAGGAAGAATCAATAATGCAAAAATGACCACATTGCCCAAATCAATTTATAGATTCAATGCTATTCCCATTAAACTACCTTGGACATTCTCCACAGAATTAGAAAATACTATTTTAAAATTCATATGGAACCAAAAAAGAGACCAAATAGCCAAGATGGCCCTAAGCAAAAAGAATAAAGCTGTAGGCATCAGGCTACCCAATTTGAACTATACTACATGGCTACCATATCCAAAACAGCATGGTATTGGAACAAGAACAGACACATAGACCAATGGAACAGAAGAGGTAAGTCAGAAATAAGACCACACACCTAGAGCCATCTGATCTTTGGCAAACCTAACAAAAACATGCAATGGAGAAAGGATTCCCTATTTAATAAATGGTGCTGAGAGAACTGGTTAGCCATGTACAGAAAATTAAAACTAGACAGACCCCTTCCTTACACAATATAAGAAAATAACTTAAGGTGGATTAAAGACTTAAATGTAAAATTCAAAACTATAAAAACCCTAGAAGAAAATCTAGGCAATATTATTCAGGACATAGGCATGGGCAAAGATTTCATGAGAAAAACATCAAAAGCAATTGCAACTAAGGTAGAAATTGACAAATGGGATATAATTAAACTAAAGAGCCTCTGCACAGCAAAAGAAACTATCATCAGAGTGAACAGACAACCTACTGAATGGGAGAAAACTTTTACAATCTGTCCATCTGACAAAGGTCATTAGACCAGAATCTACAAGGAACTTAAAGCAAATTTACTAGAAAAAAAACAAACAACCCCATTAAAGAGTGAGCAAAGGACATGAACAGACACTTCTCAAAATAAGACATTCATGGGGCCAAAAAGCAATTGGAAGAAAGCTCTACATCACTAATCATTAGATAAATGCAAATCAAAATTACAATGAGATACTATCTCATGCCCATCAGAATGGCAATTTATTACAAAGTCAAGAAACAACAGATGCTGGCAAGGTTGCAGAGAAATAGGAATGCTTTTACACTTTGGTGGGAATGTAAATCAGTTGAACCATTATGGAAGGTGGTGTAGCAATTCTTCAAAGATCTAGAACCAGAAATACCATTTTACCCAAAAATCCCATTACTGGGTATACACCCAAAGGAACATAAATCATTCTATTACAGAGATACATGCACGCTTATGTTCATTGCAGCACTATTCACAATAGCAAAGGCATGGAATCAACTGAAATGCCCATCAATGATAGACTGGATATAGAAAATGTGGTACATCAACCTTAATTTGTCCCCAGACAAGTTACAGAGCCTAATGAAAAGGGGAAAGAATTGCACCACAGTGATTAATTACTGAGTTGTGGCATCAAATCCCTGCTCCATCATTTACTTGCAGTATGACTTTGGACCAGTTTCTTTCCTTTCTCAGCCTTAGTTTTTTTGAACTGTAAAATGGGTTTAATAATAATATTTTCTTCAAGGCTGTTGTGAGGATTGAATATATTCATATATATAAAGTTCTTATTATAGACAATTCCCCACCTGCACTTATTATTATTATTGTATCAAGGCGTGGATTCTAACTCTTCTTCAGTGTTAACTTGCACATTAGTCTAAGATGTTGCTTGTGGGCTTCTGTTTGTAAGCTTGCTCTAAGAGATCAGGCACTTTGAAAAAGAAAGGATTAAGAACTTCACCAAAAAGTAATTTATCTTAAAGTCTAGCCAAAGAAATTCCATATAAATATTTCCTAACTATTTTTGAGAAGTAGATAAAAGGATCAGAAATCAAGTGTGACATATAGAACCAAGCATATTAGCAACTGATGTAGCTTGGCTTGCAGGAAATGTGCAAAAAAGAGAAAATGTTCATTGTGATCATGCAAAGGAGTATCTGTGCTTTATCAACATCAATTTCGTGTAATGCCTTTACATTTCTAAAGCCCAGGAGATAACCTTGGACTATTAAAGCTAGGATTTTGATGATAGGACATTAGAAGATGAAGCATTTCATGACACTGTTATTTAATTTGGAGAGAAAAGATAGACTTTGGAAATAAATTAAGTCTACCACTTTCAACACTAAGAGGGTCAGAGCAAGGAGAAATTCTGGAAATGTTTTAAGAGCGTGAGAGGCCTATACACCAGGGATCTGTGTGCAGACAGGAAGTGCAGATCAAGACAGTAGCCTTGGGCTGTCAGCTGAACCCTGAATTAAGTAAGTGATAACAACATAGTAGGAGGGCATGCTTTCTTTTCATTCCTCTCTCTTTTTTTCCCCAAATACATTCTTTCCTTCTTAAGTTAAAAGAAAGAAGATTTCAGTCTTTGAAAACAATCTTTGTTTTTCCCCCCCACTTATTAAGAACCTAGAGGAGAAAGGCAATTGTCCCATGCCTGTCCAATGGGGAAAGGAGACAACTGTTCATAATTTGCTGAGCTTGCAGCAGGAGCACCATAAAATTAAACCAAGTAGAAGACTAATTCCACTGTTGGGGACGGGGAAACATTCTAGTAAAGAAGCAACTTATAAACTTGTAAAATGAGTCATATAAAGTGATGTCTCAAGAAAAATAACTAGTGATATGTAATTTAGGAAATGTAGATGCTTCGTCATTCTAAGAAAATTACTTTATGAATAAATGATACTCAAGGTTAAAAAAAAAAAAAAGAAAATGTGGTACATATACACCATGGACTACTGTGCATAAAAGGGAACGAGATCATGTCCTTTGGAGGGACATGGATGGAGTTGGAAACCATTCTCAGCAAACTAATACAGGAACAGAAAACCAAACACTGCATTTTCTCACTTATAAGTGGGAGCTGAATGATGAGAACACATGGACACATGGTGGGGAACAACACACTCTGGGCAACTGTGGGGGTGGTGGGGCAAGGGAGAGCATCTGGAAGAATGACTAATGAATGCTGGGCTTAATACCTGGGTGATGAGATGATCTGCGCAGTAACCAGCATGGCACACATTTACCTATGTAATGAACCTGTACATCCTGCATATGTACCCCTGAACTTAAAAGTTGAAAAAAAAAGGAATAGGAAATAAATAATAAAATGTGATTTAAAAAAACCCTTTTCACAAACTACAACACATATAGTATATAAAAGTTGACCATAAAGGTATACAATTTTGTGCATGAACATGTGTTACCAATATGTTCTCCCTGAAACTGTTGAATTCTTCTGCTCTCTTCTTGCCTTTTTTGGGGGGGGTGTGTGTGTGTGTGTGTCTGTGTGTGTGTACGTGTGTGTGTGTGTGTGTGGTTTCCAGACTCTAGACACAGTAATTGTAATTTCAAATTAAGTATTCAGGTAACTGGTAACAATTAATCAATCACCCAGGGGAGTTCAAAGAACGAAATTCATGGAAAGATACAGTCTGATTTCTCCCACCTATAAAAAGACCTTCATGGGTGCTCTTCCAAGACTTAACAGTCAACCCCATAGGGTCCCTGTGTTTCTCATCCTTCTCAGGATGAACAGAGGGCAGATGTAAGTACACACCTTTGAAGAAAGTTCCTTGTAAACTTCAAACATTATTATACAAGCCTAAAGTGATGTTATTGGAATTTTAATAGTGTTCACAGGACCTGGTTTAAACATCACTAGTTGTCTTTCTCTAATGAACAACTGATCCATCCACTCATCAAAATACTATGGATAGATACACAAGACAATATAGAAATCAATATAATATCTTTTAATGTTTTGAAGAAGAAATACAAATAAATGTGGAGTAAGTTAGGATAAATATTAAATGAGGGAGTTCAGTCAGGCTGGTGGGAAAAATTTAAAGATAGTTGTAAGAAAAGGATGCAAACCTTCTTGGAAGGGCGGGGGTGTTGCATAAGCTCCCATAATAGATCAGGCTGAAGGCAGCCTAATCCTTACCTTGAGTTAATAGCTTAGGGCCTAGATACAAACGAATGTAGAGTAGTTTATCTAAATAGTTTGTTTACTCATGTGGTCCTAAGACCAATCTTTGATCAACCGCAGGTGCATAATTGCTCTCTACTCGGGAGGTTGGCAATGTCTACACTCTATTGGGCTCATATCTTAGATCTGCCCTTCTTTTGCCTTGTCACCTGGGTATACACCCCCTTCCCAACCTTTAATAATGTGACTGCTTAGCTAGGAGGGATAGATTTACCCTCAGTGGGGTCCCTCAGTAACGGCACACATTGGACTAAGGAGCCAAATAACACTACAGATCACTCTACTATCCTCCCATTGGGTGTAAATTATAAATGTTCTAACCCTTACTGTGCACCTGCTCAAACACAATTATGGCTACACCATGGCAAAAGAAATGCCTTAACAGTCTTAGCTGCAGGTAGCCTCAAACCAGTAATGCAATCAATGCCGCTTTCCCAAACATTCCTTCCTGTGCTAAAGAACAAAGCCAGGAGAATAATGGATTCCACTTTAGCTAGGAGGTCTGTCATGGGGGACAAGCTCGTATCCTCCAGTTAGGCAATTATAACATCTTAGACTGGAGCCCCTACGGCCATTTGCAGGGCAGCCTTACTGATATCCTCACGCATCATGGCATCAATCACGGTTTCGTAGTCTCGTCCCGTTCCCCCATGATTTGGGCTGGCCGATGGGAGGATGGGATATCCCAGACCCCAAGTAAAGTTGATGCCACCCCAAGACACTTTATGGTGCCTGGGACACATTAGCACCTCCCTTGACACCGGGCATGGGACCTATCGTAATTCTGGTGACAGTTATACTATAACCTTTACTCATAATCACACGGATCAGTGCCTAATTTGCAATATCCATCCATATGTTTTCCTTATGGGAACTAATATTTCTATGACACCCCAAAACTCTGTGTTTGTGACCCGGGTGCAAGGACAGGCTTGGTTTGCCTCATGTATCACTAATTATAATATATCTAATTTAAATATTACTAGTGTCGTAGTATTAAGGAGACAATCTGAGGCATTCCTACCAGTCAATTTGACACATCATTGATAGGTAGGTTCCTCTTCCTTTGCCATCTTAGAATGCGCCATATCCCAGGTCAGACTCAAAAGATTCATAGGCACACTTATAGCCTTTATAGTCTCAGCCATAGTCATCCTAGCAACTGCTAGTGTGGCTATAGCATCTACTACTGAATCAGAACCAACAGCTGCTTTTGTAGATAATTTGGTCAGAAATGTGTTCAATGAACTTCTCTTACAGCAGGGTATAGATCAAGAGATTCTTGCATATCTGCAAGCCCTGGAGGCTGCCTTGGAATATGTAGGGGAGTGATAAGATGCACTGGCATTCCGACAGCAGTTAAACTGTGACTGGGAGCATAAACATATCTGTGTCACTTATAGTTGCGATGAGGTAAAACGACACCTCTGGGGAACCTTTCATGACAATTTAACAGCAGACGTAAAGCAACTTAAAACTAAAATTTTAGAATCCCTTCACATGATAGATCTACACACCCAACAAACAGCCATATGGAATGGTGTGCAAGATCATCTCTCCTGGTTAGACCCCCGATCCTGGGGGTCACTCTTTGACTGGAAAGGAATGTTACTAATTATACTCATGATTGTCTTATGTTATTTGCTAATTCTAGGATGCACAGCCAGAATAAGAGCAATGACCACCTTGCCTGACAAACCTGTTGCTGCACACATCTGTACTCTTCAGTCAACAGAACCCAATGCAAAGAACAGAAAGTGGAGAGATGTGGGAATTCAGACAGGCAGGTGGGAAAATTTTTAAAGATAGTTATAAGAAAAAGATGCAAACCTTTTTGAAACGCCAGAGGGGTTTGTATAAGCTCCAGTAATAGATCAGGCTGAAGGCAGCCTAATCCTTACCTTGAGTGAATAGCTTAGGGTGCAGTTATAAAGGAATGTAGTTTATCTAAATAGCTTGTTTACTCATGTGGTCCTAAGACCAATCTTTGATCAATCGCGGGTGCATAATTGCTCTCTATTCGGGAGGTTAGCAATGTCAATTACCTCTAGTGGTGTTTACTCAAGACCTTTGTCACTTAATCTATACTGAATAAATGTGAGCTTAGCTGGCTGATTGGGGCCACAGCTGCAACTCTTTACAGCACTCTCCTTGGTGTCTGTAGGTGGTCCAGACCCTCAGCAGGACTGACAGGCAAAATATCTATGTCAGTGTATGTTATTCATCCATTGTTGGGTCAGGGTCTGTGGGACAGACCCCCGCAATTAAAAGCTTATATGCCAAATGTTAACTAAGATAATCTCTAGCCAATTAGCTTACAGGTCAGTTCTATTTTTATTTCATCTAAGCAAAGGACATTAAAAATTACCATTATTTTAGTAAGCCTAAAAATAGTAATATAGGAGGAAAGTTAAGAAAAAGAAGGAGAAAAACCAAATTCAAAACAAGTTAGGTGCAGCAGCATATTGGGAGCAAAGAGGGATATGGGAATGCGGGTAGGGCAAGTAGGGAAACTAAATAAGATCTGAGGGAAAAAGTTCCTTGTAGGTGGGTGGGAAAGGGGTGGAACTGACACCATTGACGCAAGAGCTGAGTAATAGCCCTAAGGAAATAAATGCCTGGTGAAGGCATGCAGAAAGCAGTCTGGAGCTCAGAAGAGACACACCAGCACAGTCTGGTAGGCTACAGTATCAAGTCTCTAGAGAAAGGCTGAAACACCCAGAACAAGAGAGACTAGGTCCAGGATGCCCAGTCTGTTCTGGTCCCATCTGCCAGCAATCTGGCTGCTGCTGAGCCAACTCCTTAGAGAAAGTCTAGCAGCAGAGCTGAAGGGATGTGGTCCCCGATTTGGAAAAAGGATGCTGTCATATTGCCCCATGCCTGAAAAGACATTCACCACCACCCCAGGAGGGTGGCTGCTAGAATCTGGACGACCCACAGGTAAGAACCCTGGACTACCAAACAATCAGAATGATGCCTGAAAAAACAGGCTCCAGATCTCATCGACTGCCTGTAGTCAACTCAGACTCTACTGTGGCTAGTGCCTAAATGTTTATGGTTTTTCATTGTAATGTGCTTTTATTGAAAGGGTCTCACCAGAAATCTCATGGGAAGTTTGGGGTAGAGGAGAAGCTGCAGGAAAAACAAAAGAACAGCCTCACCTTGGAGGCTCTTGGTGCCCTTCCCACCTGGCAGCCAGAGACACAGGGTGGAGAAAACAGGGAAGCCTCAGAGAAAGCGACTATTCTCAACACCAGCAGGAGGTGAGGCATACTCCAGGACCCCCAGGAAAGCTGGGCAGGCGAGAAAACAGTTGCGCTTGCAATGGGATACCTGGGCAAAGCATCTCCAATTAAGAAGAAAGGGGACAAACAGTGAGGTGGTGAGCTGACTATCATTTCTGTTTATGCACCTATGGCCTGAGGGCAGTGCACTGAGACCTCTGTTAGGTTCCTGGAATGTGAGATAAAGGGGCCTTAGATTTAATGACTCTCCTCCTTTGTCATTAAGCTGGGCAATGGTCTATGTCACCAAAAACGTCCTCTTACAAAAACGTTTTTTTAATGCACCCCAACAGAACACCTTGCCTCCCATTTCTTTGAATCTACTCTTGTAGTGTGTTGAGAAAGATGAGATGACGAGAAAAAAAGTTGCCTGGATGACTAGAGGGGAAATTGAAGGGGACCAGAGACAAGGAAAGTTCACCGTTCAGACCATCATAGCTGATTTGATTAGTGCTTTCAACATTTGACACTGTAAAGCATTTTCTTTAAAAGCAAGATTTCAGAACTGAGGAAAGTTCAATACCAGGGTAGTTTTAAAACTTTACCAAGTAACAAGGTATTCATAAAGATAAATTGCAAGCTAAGTTAAAACTAGCAAGGGCAGTTTCCAAAACAGATAGAGGCTACTCTATTCTGTCTAATAGGTCGTGTTAAGTTCTGAAAAGCTAAGTTAAATTACTAAACATTGTTTTACATTTAATAAAAATGACATAGGTTTTGAACCAGCAATGTGTGACTCCAGAACTGCTTCTTGTAACCCATATGCATACACTTCATTAAATCATTAAATGACTCTGTTTAAAGTTATCATGCACAGTGAACGCACTTGGATTTTGTGTGATTTATTTAATGATTTCAAAGTTATTTCCTTTTTTTACATTATTAGTCACAGCTTGTTTCATTTTACTATAAAATAAGGGAAGAATACCACAAAGTCAAAACAATTTGTAATGCAAACTAAGGAAGAGTATGCTGTACTATAATTTCTATTTAAATTTCACTTTTTTCTCAGTAAATAAGTAAAATTTCTCATTTAAATATTTTGATAAATATAGATAAATTTAACAAGAAAAATGGAAAGTATTCATGGATAACAAATGTTAACATTTGGTGTAGATACATATAGATGTATGTTGCTTCTCAGCTTTTTAGCTAAGATCCAGTGATGTATGTGTATAGATTTATGTGGATTAGATTTAAATATCTGAATCTTTCTATTAGAATAACTTGTGAGTACATAATGCATTGAAGTTATCAATCAAAACAGTGTCAGGGAAAGTCAAAAGTGGTATGGTATAGGCATTTAGAGGGTCATTGGAGGAGTGCATAGAGGGGACAGGATGGGGAATTAGCATATCCTTAATATTGTAGTATCTTAAAGTACCCTACTCTAAGTAAGCTAAGTTGTTGAAATGTTAGGATACTTGCTGATTCTCTTTGGTGTTTAATTACACTGAGGCAATGGGTACATTGTAGTCTAGGCAAATTGTATAATTTTTTTGATCCTCTTTCACATGAATGTTTTTCCTCACCTTTCATTCCTCTCTTTTACTTCACAGAAACGGTGTCAACCTCCAACAACAAAGATGGAAAAACCTTAGGTACAACATCAGAATTCATTCCTAACTTGTCACCGGAGCTGAAGAAACCACTGTCTGACGGGCAGCCATCATTGAAGAAAATAATACTTTCCCGAAAAAAGAGAAATGGACATCACGGATTTGATCCATTCTGTTGTGAAGTGATTTGTGATGATGGAACTTCAGTTAAATTATGTACATAGTAGAGTAATCGTGGACTGGACATCTCATCCATTCTCATATGTATTCTCAATGACAAATTCACTGATGCCCAGTTAAATGATTGCTGTTTATTAGAACATGAGAATCATTATTGGTATTCACATGTTTCACTTGCTCTGTACTAATATATTCTCTCCAAAGGGAGGAAGTTAGATAGATGGAATAAGTTCTAGTAGTTGATAGTACAATGGGGAAATTATACTTAACATTAACTCACTGTATATTCCAAAATAGCTAGAAGAGAATTGTAATGATTCCAACACAAAAAAGATGAATGTTAGTTTGGATGGATATCCCAATTACCCTGATTTTATCATTAAACCTTATATACATGTATCAAAATATCACATGTACTACAAAAATGTGTACAACTATAATATGTGAATTAAAAACTTACTGGAATAATGTTTCAAAATTTTACACACACAAGCACATACGTTCACACACACTCACTCAGGTCTCTTTAGTTTTCCTCTTTTCACACTAGAAGAAATGTAAGAGATAAAGGATCTAACCATCTCTAACATCAGCACATAGCATGGAGGGAAAGCAGTGAAGGAATGAACTGGTGGGAGAGGAATTAGACATGTTCACCCCAGGGTAACCCCAGACACCTCTCTAGAACTTTGCCCAATGCATATCCTTCACCTGCCTCTCAGTACACTGCCTTTAGACCTTCAATCATTCTATAAAGTCCTCTTTTGTCCCTGGCATTATTCCACATCCCCTCATCAAAGTGGTGAATCGGCACAAATACTGGGCTTCCTCTGGCTACACATACTTCCTCCCTGTGTGTCTCTAAATCCTAAATTAAAGCACACATTTTATGCTCTGTCAGTCAGGTCCTACTAGTTGTGTTTGTTTGTTTGCAGGCTAACTGAAGCTGCTACTACCTCATTATCAGGTCCTATTAACTTACTTCAAGTAACATGATTTGAGTAGCCCTCTCTGCCTGCCCACAAAGTGCTCTGAATCTAGTGTGGGACATGGAGAAGCAAAGGATAATAAGTGCAATGATATTTGTAGGTGATCATAGAGACTGTAATGATCCACAGGAAACAGGGTTGGGTTTAATGCCAACGTGGGAAGGAATGAATGTACAGGGAACAGTGTGGGTAAGAGGAGAGAGCAAAATTTCCCTAAGGAAACTGATGGCTGATCTGCATCTTGAAAGACATCTAAGCAGAAGAGAGTGCAAAAAGGAGACAGGGAGAAGCCCAGGAAAAAGCACAAAGGCCTGGAAGCACAGCACGTGTGGAAACAGTCAGAGTCAGTAGGGCAGGAGGTGGTGTGGAGAAAAGGAATTGTCAAGATCTGGTTGGAATGGAGACAGGAGAGAGGGTCTCAAATGATTCCACACAATGCAGCTATGAGGTTTAGGCTGCATCTTAGAGTAAGGAAGAACTGCTCATGATCTTGATACATCTCTCATAACGAACTTTTTCCTACCAATACTGTGTTGAAGATGAAGAGGGATCATGGGAGTCACAGGGCAGAACTCATAGATTATACTGTACAGTCTGAACTGCACCACCTGGTTTGCCTAGGCTCCTCTAGATTGTTCTTTGAGAACAAAAGGGAAGAGCACATAAGGTGTATTTCTTGACGCTAGTGACGATCAATAAAAGATCCATATTTTGGGTCTCTACATTATTCATAATCAATGATTGAGTTTATTCTACATGACAATCATTGTTCTAGGACTTTAGGATTCAGGAGAGAAAAAATAACAATTATGCTTTCATGGAGCTTCTACCTGGTTACTTAACTGACTCTGAACCTTCTCTTGGCACATGCATTCTATACATAATTCTATTCTTTTAGTAAAAATATAGGTATGAAAAGAGGATAATAGAGAAAGCTCCATAATTTTATCTGGTGTCTATTATTTAAATCTCTTAACCAGGAAATACCCAAAGATTGCTTCCAGGAGGATTTTTGGAAGATGGAAATATGTCTCATTCTTTGTCCCACTGTTTATAAGCCTGCATGACACCCTAAAGTGACAGCAGTACAGGCACCTAGAGTGGTTCCAAGGATGATGAAGTCTTTCAGCTGCTTTAAGCAAGTACACAAACTGGTGGCTTAAGGCAATTGAAATACATTTTCTCCCAGTTCTGGAGGTCAGACATAGAAAGATGATGCACTTTTTCCATAACCTGTAGAATATAATCCTCACTGGCTTCTGGTGGTTTGCTGTCAATCTTCGGCATTCCTTGGCTTGCAGGTGCCAATCTTCAGCCTCCGCACTGTCCACACATAGTGTGCTCTCCCTTCATATGTACACATTGTTCTCTTATGAGTACACTAGACATTTTAATTTAAGGGTCCACGCAGGCTATGATGACTTCATCTTAACTACTTATATCTGCAACAATGATTTTTATAAGCATATTCTGATGGATTATGATCTTAGTCCATTTTCTGTTGCTAATAACAGAACACCTGAAATTGGGTAATTTATAAAGAAAATAAATTTATTTCTTACAATTAAGGCATATAGGAAGTGCCAGAGCATGTCCTGGCATCTCATGAGTACCTTCTTTCTGGTGGGAACTCTCTACTGGGTCTTGATGTGTTGCAGAGTATCACACAGCAAGAGTCCAGAGCATGCTAACGTACTTGCTTAGGTCTCTCTTCCTCTTTTTACATAAGCTACCATTTCACTCCTCTGATAATCCACCAATCCTTTAATTCATGAAAGGGTTAATCCCCTCATGACAGCAGACCTTTCGTGATCCAATAACCACTTAAAGGCTCCAACTTTAATTCTGCCAAAATGGAGAGTAAGCTTCCAACACATGAAATTGTGGGACACATTCAAACCATGACAAATGTTGGTTATGACCACAGTATGTCTTTTATGGGTCCTTTTTGAACCAAAGATACCTGAGGGAACACAGCAATTTACCTCTCCATTCTCCCTCTACAAGTTATTTAGAAATAAACCGTTCCTCAGAGGACACAGAACACAAATATTTCTTCTAGTAAATATAAAATGGTACAGTGAAAATGAAAAACCATTTGACAGTTTTTTTTAAAAAAACATCGAAATATGAAAATACCTTATAATTCAAAACTTTCACTCCTAGACCTTTACCAAATGTTCACACAAAATTATTTATATGAATGTCCATAATGATGTTGGATTTTTTGTCAACACCTGGGCATTATGGAATGTCCATCATTATGTCTATAACATAACTATGAATGTTGCTTTATAGTAAAGAAACACTGGAAACACCCCAATGCCCTTCATATATGAAGATCTAACAAAGTCTGGTATATTCATATCATAGAACAATCTATTAAAATGAGCCAATTATTAATACATACAACAATCTGGACAAATTTCAAGAACACACATGTTCAGACAAGATCTCAGAAAGTTTTAAATCTTCACTTGGCATAGTCACTAGGGTATGTATAAGTAAGCTCCATAGCAAATCAATCTACAAAGACGAGGATAGGTATTTAAATGTACCAATTTTAATAAAAAATCAAAAGTTATACAAAGACACTGGAAATATGACACATCCAATTGTACAAAGGAATTTCATGAATCCCATCCCTGATGAAGCCTAGTCGTTAGATTCACTGCTAAAGATCTTTAAAACGACTGTCTTGTATATACTAAAAAAAAACCCTAAGGAAATGTGGACAAACAACTAAAATTAGGAAACTGATAATGAACAAAACAAGTATATCAACAAATATAAAAATAATAGAAAGGAAACAAACAGAAATGCAGGAACTGAACATTATAGTAATGCATATAAAAATTCACAAGAGTGATTTCACAAAATATTCATAGAAGAATTAACAGAAACATTCTCAAACTCTTCTATAATTTTGAAGACATGGAATCAGTATCTAACTAAATTCTATGAAGTCACCATTAATGTCATACCAACCTCAGACAAAAACTGTTAAGAAAAAACTATAGATCAATATCTGTTATGAATACCGATGCAAAAACTAATATTCAAACAAGAGCACATTGAATTCGGTAGCATTTTAAGACTATTATATGTCAGGTTACATAGAATTTATTCCTGAAAGCATGAAGGTTCAACATGAAAAAAAATCAATGTAAGATACCACATTTGTAAAATTAAGAGAAATAACTACCTGATTGACTTCATTTACAAAATAAAAATGGCAAAGTCAACAGCCTTTCATAAAAAAATTCAGTAATGTACAAACCAAATAAAATTTCTTCAACATAACAAAAGCATGAAAAACACACAGCCACCATCAAACTCAATGGCAAAATACTGAAATCTTTTCCTGTACATTAAAGGAGACCAGAATATTCATTTTTTCCCTTCTATTCATTAGTTTTGGAAGTTTTAGACAGAGTAATAAGGTTGAGAAAATTATAAAAACCATAAACATTAAAAAAGGAAAAGTAAAATGTTTTGGTTGCAGAAACATGATCTTATATGTAGAAAATCTTAAAGATTCAATGCAAAAAAATGTTAGTGTAATAAATGAACTCAGCAAAGATGCATAATACAAAAATCAACATGAAAAAATTAGTTACAGGTCATAGGCTGCTGGTCAGTCCCTCCAATCTCAAACTACAGGTCTGCTCCAGAGCAGGACCATCCCTACAGCTCCAGCTGGCAGGCCAGTTCACAAAGATTTGGAATCCAGTTATGTCTAGACTCTAGAACAGCCCCAGTGCTGCTGAGGCCCCAGGTGTTAGGCTTGCCCCAGGCTGCAGACCAGTAACTACAGATTTCAGATCTAGGCCAGCATCCATCAACCAAGGCACCAGTCTTTCCTCAGTTCCAGGCCCATTCCAGGTTCCAGAGTGGTCCCCATGGACACAAGCTCCAGAGAAACTAAGATCCAGGTCAACCTCAGTGGGTTCTAGTGCTGGGTCAACCAGCATAGACTCAGGCTACAGAACCAACCCTGCAGACACAATCTCCAAGCAGATACCATGTTCTCATTACTCAGGCCTGTCCACAGACTCAAGTTCTAGGCCTGCCCATTCACTGACCTAAGCGTCAAGTCGGCCCACATGCAGACTCCTGTTACAAGTATGCCCATGGACCTCATCAGGTGGCCTGCTCAGAAACTCTGGATGGGCTGAATGATGAAGGGTTTTTCCTGCCAAGTGCAATCTGTAAAGATAGGAGGAAGTGCTTACTTTTTCAAATGTACCCTCACCAACTAACGGTCAGAAGGATCATGACTGATTTGGAAAATATGATACTACCAAAGGAACAAAATAAACCACGAGTAACCTACCCTATAGAAAGGGCTACCTATGAACTGCCTGTTTTCAAAACAGTCATCTTAAAGAAGCTCAATGAGATAAAAGAGAATACAGATAGATAACTTATCAAAATCAGGAAAATAATACATTAACTAAATGAGAAATTCGACAAAGATATAGGAACCATAGAAAGGTGGCAAACAGAATGCTGCTGCTGAAGAACACAAAACTAATGTGAAAAACTTTATAGAGAACTTTAACAGCAGACTCGATAAAGCAGAAGAAATAATGAGTAAGCTCAAAGATAGGTCGTTTGAAATTACACAATAAGAAGAGCAAAAAGTAAAAAGAAAGGGAAAAGGTGATGAAAATCTGTGAGACATATGGCACACCATCAAACAAACCAAAATATAAATTATGAAAGTCTTAAAAGGAGCAGAGAAAGAGAAAGGAGCACAAAGCATACTTAGAGATTTGATGATAGAAAACTTCCCTAATCTGGAAAGAGACATTAACATTCAGATACATTTAGTACAGAGAACCCAAAATAGATCAAATATAAATATGAGATACATAAAAAAGAAAATTCTCAAAAGTCAAGAAGAAAGAGAGGATATTCAAACTGGCAAGAGAAAAACAACTGATCGTATACAAGGGAACATCCATTAGTTTAGCAGATTTCTTGGCAGAAAGCTTGTAGGACGAGAGAGTGGGATGATATATTCAAAGTGGTTAAAGAAAGAACGGTCGACCAAGGATACTATATGAGGCAAGCCAGTCCTTGAGAAATGAAGGCAAGATAAAGATTGTGCCAGACAAACAATGCTGTGAGAATTCATCACACTAGACATGCTTTACAAAAAATGCTAAAGGAATTTCTACAACTTGTAGCAAAAGTACTCTAACTACGGACGACATGAAAACATGTAAAGGAAAGAATGTAGTCAAATTCAGAATACTCTAATACTACAATAGTATTGCATAAGTTTTTAGACTCTAATATAAAAGTTAAAAGTCAAGACTGTTAAAAATTATAGTAGCTACAATAATAGTTAATGCATACAAGATACATAAAAGATTTAAATTGTGGCATTAATAGCATAAAATAGTAGCGGGGAAGAGAAAATGAAGTGTAGAATTTTTGCATGCAGTTGAAGTTAAGTTGCATTCAGCTTAAAATAGATTGCTGTAACTATAAGATGGTGTATATAAGCTTCATGGTGAAAAAAAAAAAAAAAACCTATAGTAGGAACACAAGAGACAAAGAGAAAGGAATCAAAACATACAACTACAAAAATTTCATCAAATCACACAGGAAGACAGCAGGAGAAGAAGAACAGAAAAACAGAACTGCAAAACTTTCAGAAAGCAATGAACAAATTGGTAATAGTAAGTCCTTACCTATTAATAATTACTTTTAATGTAAACACATTAAATTCTTCAATAAAAAGGTATACAGTGACTGAATGAATTTTTTAAAATTATACTTTAAATTCTGTGATACATGTGCAGAAGGTGCAGGTTTGTTACATAGGTATACACGTGCCATGGTGGTTTGCTGCACCCATCAACCCATCATCTACATTAGGTATTTCTCCTAATGCGATCCCTCCCATAGGCCCCCAGCCCCTGACAGCCCCCAGTGTGCGACATTCTCTTCCTTGTGTCCAGGTGTTCTCATTGTTCAACTCCCACTATGAGTGAGAACATGTGGTGATTGGTTTTCTTTTCCTGTGTTAGTTTGCTGAGAATGATGGTTTCCAGCTTCATCTATATCCCCGCAAAGGACATGAACTCATTCTTTTTTATGGCTGCATAGTATTCCATGGTGTATATGTGCCACATTTTCTTTATCCAGTCTATCATTGATGTGCATTTGGATTGGTTCCAAGTCTTTGCTATTGTGAATAGTGCTGCAGTAAACATACATGTGCATGTGTCTTTATAGTACAATGATTTAGAATCCTTTTACCCAGTATGGGATTGCTGGGTCAAATGGTATTTCTAGTTCAAGATCCTTGAGGAATTGCCACACTGTCTTCCACAATGGTTGAACTTATGTACACTCCCACCAACAGTGTAAAAGCATTCCTATTTCTCCACATCCTCTCCAGCATCTGTTGTTTCCTGACTCTTTAATGATAGCCATTCTAACTGGCATGAGATGGTTTCTCATTGTGGTTTTGATTTGCATTTCTCTGATGCCCAGTGATGATGAGCTTTTTTTCATGTTTGTTGGCTACATAAATGTCTTCTTTTGAAAACTATCTGTTCATATGCCTCACCCACTTTTTGATGGGGTTGTGTGTTTTTTTCTTGTAAATTTGTTTAAGTTCCTTGTCGATTCTGGATATTAGAACTTTGTCAGATGGATAGATTGCAAAAATTTTCTCCATTCTCTAGGTTGCCTGTTTACTCTGATGATAGTTTCTTTTGCTGTGCAGAAGCTCTTTAGTTTAAATAGATCCCATAAAAATTAGGACCCAACTCTATGCTGCCTACAAGAGACTCCCTTTATATTTGGTGACACACATTGGCTGAAAATGAAGAGATAGTAAATAATATTTCATACAAATGGTAACCAAAAAAGAGCAGAGGTGGCTACACTTATATCAGACAAAACATACTCTAAGTTAACAACTGTCATAATTAAAAAATCATGAAATGTGAAGACAGAAGATGGCATAAAGGAGGCAGGACTAGCTTGCACCTCCCACTTGGATCGACAGAATAGTGTGTGGAGACTCACATTATAAACTTTTGCTCCAAAAACTACTGCAGGAACATACCAGAAAGCCAAGAGAATCTACAGATGCTTTGAAGGAACTGGATCACACCTGCAGGATTACACCAAAAATCTGTAAGTCTGCTTGCTTTCTCAGTGGGGAGGCTGGTGGTCTGGGTCAAGTTCTCAGCCCTGGTCACCGGCTGCTTGGAAACAGACTTGGTGCTGTTGTGCAGGTGGGGTGGGGGGTGGCACAGTGGGAGTGAGACTGGCTTTTAGGACTGTGGGCTGCATGGGAGCGAAGTGAGACCTGTGACTGCCAGCTTTCTCCCACTTCCCTGGCGACAGGTATGGCTCAGCAGAGGCAGCCATAATTCCAATTCCCCTGGAAATACAACTCCGTTGGACTGGGAACCATAACTCCATCTCCTATAGGAGCCACAGCAAGCCCCACCCAAGGAGAGACTAAGCTCAGACACACCCATCCTTGCTCCCACCTGGTGGTCTTTCTCTATCCACCCTGGTAGCCAAAGACAAAGGTCATAATCTCTTGGGAGCTCTATGGCCCTGTCCACTACCTGAGAAACCCGAATACTTAACTAGGTGTCCCTAGGGAAAGTTTGCATCCTCCCTACAGGATTGCAGCTGATGCGCTCTTGAAAGCACCACCTCTCGGCTGGAGGCAACCAACACAAAACCAGCACACTAAACAAAAACAAAGCCAAGGACTGACACAGATTCCACTTCACTCCCCTGCTACCTCTACCAGAGTAGGTGCTGGTATCCATAACTGCAAAGACCTGAAAATGGATCACATCACAGGACTCTTTGCAGACATTCCCCAGTACCAGCCCAGAGCCCAATAGCTCCACTGGGTGGCTATAGACCCAGAAGAACAAAAACAATCACCACAGTTCAGCTTTCAAGAAACCCCATTCCTAGGTGAAGGAGTAGAACACCACATCAACGGAGCAGAATGTGGGATAAAAGAATCTGAACAGCAGCCCTCAAATCTCAGATCTTCCCTCTGAAATAATCTGTTCAAATGAGAAGGAACCAGATAAACATTTCTGGTAATATGGGAAAACAAGGTTCTTTAAAACCCCCAAAGAATCATCCCAGCTCACCAGCAATGGAACCAACTCAAGACAAAATCTCTGACTTGCCAGAAAAAGAATTCAGAAGGTCAAGTATTAAGCTAATCAGGAAGCCACCAGAGAAAGGTGAAGCCCAACTTAAAGAAGTCAAAAACTTAATACACGATATGAAAGGAAATTTCTTCAGTAAAATAGAGGGTATAAATAATAAATAATCACAACTTCTGGAAATAAAAGACACACTTAAAGAAATGAAAAATGCACTGGAAAGTCTCAGCAACAGAACCAAATGAGCAGAAGAAAGAACCTCAGAGCCTGAAGACAAGGCTTTTGAATGATCCCAATCTGTCAAAGACAAAGAAAACAGAATTTTAAAAATGAATAAAGTCTTCAAGAAGTTTGGGAGTATGTTAAACATCCAAACTTAAGAATAATTGGTGTTTCCAAGGAAGAAGAAAAATCTAAAAGTTTGGGAAACATATTTGAGGGAATAACCAAGGAAAGCTTTCCTGGCCTCGCTAGAGATTTAGACATCCAAATACAAGAAGCTCGAAGAACAAATACGTAGAAATTAAACAACATGCTCCTGAAGAAAAATGGACCAAAGGAGAAATTAAAAGAAAAATTTTAAAATATCCTGAAACACATGATTATGGAGTACAACCTAACAAACTTAAGGAATGCAGCTAAAGCAATCTTAAGAAGGAAGTTTATAGCAATAAACACCATAAGAAGAATATGGATCACAAATAAGCAACCTAGTCTTTACATTTCAAGCAACCAGAACTCAACAATATGAGGAAAATTGAAAAATTCACAAATACGTGGAAATTAGACAACATCTTCCCAAACAACCATTAGGTCATGCAAGAAATCAAAAGAGAAGTAGAAAGTTAACTTGTGACAATTAAAAATAGAAACACAACATACCAAAACTTATGGGATGTAGCAAACACATCTCTAAAGAAAAGTTTATGGCATAGGCCTATGTCAAAAAAGAATGATACTAAAAAACAACGAAACTTTACTTCTAAAGAAACTAGAAAAAGAAGAACATAGTGAGCAGAAAGAAAAAGTATGAAAGATTACAACAGAAATAAATAAAATAAAGCTAGGACAATAGAAAAGATCAATAAAATTAAGATTTTTTGTGGTATAAATTTAAGGGATATATATGCAGTTTTGTTACATGGATATATTGCACACTGGTGAAGTCAGGGTTTTTAGTGTAACCATCACCTGAATAGTATGCATTATATCCATCAAGTAATTTCTCATCCTTCACTCCATCCCTCTCCAGCCTCCTACCCTTTTGTCTCCAGTGTCTATTATTCCATACTCTACGTCCATGTGTACCCATTGTTTAGCTCCCACTTATAAATGGTAACATGCAGTATTTGACTTTCAGTTTCTTAGTTGTTTCACTTAAGATAATGGCCTCCATTTCCATCCATGTTGCTGCAAAAGGCATGATGTCAATCTTTTTATGGCTGAATAGTATTCCATTGTGTGTACATACCACATTTTCTTTATCCAATCATTTGCTGACAGACACCAAGATAGATTCCATATTTTTGCTATTGTAAGTAGTGCTACAATAAACATACAAGTGCAGGTATTTTTTGATATAGTAATCTATTTTCCTTTGGGTAGATATGCAATAGAGGGATTGCTGGATTGAATGGTAGTTCTACTTTCTGTTTTTTGAGAAATCTCCATACTGTTTTCCACAGAAGTTGTGTTAATTTACAATCCTACCAAAAGTGTATTAGCATTCTCTTTCCTCCACATACTTATAAATATGTTATTTTAAAAAAATTAACAATAGCCATTCTGACTTGTAAGACGATATCTCATTGTAGTTTTAAATGCATTTCTCAGGTGATTAGTGATGTTGAGCATTTTTTCATATGCTTGTTAGTCATTTATATGTCTTCTTTAGAAAAATACCCATTTCCTTCACTCACTTTTTAATGAGATTATTTGTTTTTGTTGTTGTTGTTGTTGTTGTTGTTGAGTTATTTGAATTTCTTACAAGTTATGGGTATTAGTCTCCTGTTGGTTGCATGGTTTCCAAGTATTTTCTCCCATTATGAAGTTGTATGTTCACTTTGTTGATTATTTTCTATGCAGATGTTTTTTATTTTAGTTAAGTGTTATTTATTTTTGCTTTTGTTGCCTGTGCTTTTGAAGTTGTAGTCATGAATTCTCTGCCAAGACCAGTATACAGTGGAGTTTTCCCTAGATTTTCATCTAGTATTTTTATAGTTTCAGGCCTTACATTTATGTCTTTACTCCATCTTGAGAGTTTATTTTTATATGTAGTAAGAGATATGGTTCCAATTTCTTTCTTTTGTATGTAGTAATCCAGTTCTCCCAGCACCATTTATTGAATAGATTGTCCTTTACCCAGTGTGTTTTTGTCACCTGTGTCAAAGCTCAGTTGACTATACATGTGTGTCTTTGTTTCAGGGTTTTCTGTTCTCTTCCTTTGGTCAATGTGTTTATTTTTATACCAGTACTATGCTGTTTTGGTTACTACAGCCTTGTAGTATAATTTGAAATCAGGGAATGTGATACCTCTAGCTTTGTTCTTTTTACTTAGGATTGCTTTGGCTATTTGAATTCTTTTTTACTTCCCTATGAATTTTAGCATTGTTTTTTCTAAGTCTGTGAAAAATGTCATGTGTATCTTGATAGAGATTGCATTGAATCTGTAGATTTCTTTGGGCAGTATGATCATTTTAGTGATATTAATTCTTCTGATTTGTGTCCTCTACAATTTCTTTCATCAGCATTTCATAGTTTTCCTTGTAAGATTTTTACAGAAGAATCTTTAGAGGTTTCTAGGTATAAAATCATATCAGTGAACTGAGATAATTTGACTTTCTTTTTTTCTTTTTTTTAATTGTACTTTAAGTTCTAGGGTACATGTGCACAATGTGCAGGTTTGTTACACAGGTACACATGTGCCATGTTGGTTTGCTGCACCCATTAACTCGTCATTTACATTAGGTATTTCTCCTAATGCTATCCCTCCCGCTGCCCCTCACCCCACGACAGGTCCTGGGGTGTGATGCTCCCTGCCCTGTGTCCATGTGTTCTCATTGTTCAATTCCCACCTATGAGTGAGAATATGAGGTGTTTGGTTTTCTGTCCTTGTGATAGATTGCTGAGAACGATGGTTTCCAGCTGCATCCATGTCCCTACAAAGGACATGAACTTATCCTATTTATGGCTGCATAGTATTCCATGGGGTATATGTGCCACATTTTCTTAATCCAGTCTATCATTGATGAACATTTGGATTGGTTCCAAGACTTTGCTATTGTGAACAGTGCCGCAAGAAATATACATGTGCATGTGTCTTTATAGCAGCATGACTTGTAATCCTTTGGGTATATCCCCAGTAATGGGATGGCTAGGTGAAATGGTGTTTCTAGTTCTAGATCCTTGAGAAATCACCACACTGTTCTCACAATGGATGAACTAATTTACACTCCCACCAACAGTGTAAAAACATTCCTATTTCTCTACATTCTCTCCAGCATGCATTGTTTCCTGCCTTTTTAATGATTGCCACCCTAACTGGTGTGAGATGATATTTCATTGTGGTTTTGATTTGCATTTCTCTGATGAGCAGTGATGATTAGCATTTTTTCACATGTCTGTTGGCTGCATAAATGTCTTATTTTGAGAAGTGTCTGTTCATATCCTTTGCCCACTTTTTGATGATGTTGTTTGGTTTTTGTTATTGTAAATTTGTTTAAGTTCTTTGCAGATTCTGGATATTAGCCCTTTGTCTGATGGGTAGATTGCAAAAATTTTCTCCCATTCTGTAGGTTGCCTGTTCACTTTGATGGTAGTTTTTTTGCTGTGCAGAAGCTCTTTAGTTTAATTAGATTCCATTTTTCTATTTTGGATTTTGTTGCCATTGCTTTTGGTGTTTTACTCATGAAGTCCTTGCCCATGCCTATGTCCTGAATGGTATTGCCTAGGTTTTCTTCTAGGGTTTTTATGGTTTTAGGTCTAACATTTAA
>NW_012103465.1:3569728-3621976 GCF_000951045.1 Mandrillus leucophaeus
TAATCCATCTTGAATTAATTTTTGTATAAGGTGTAAGGAAGGGATCCAGTTTCAGCTTTCTACATATGGCTAGCCAGTTTTCCCAGCACCATTTACTAAATAGGGAATCCCTTCCCTATTTCTTGTTTTTGTCAGGTTTGTCAAAGATCAGATGGTTGTAGATGTGAGGTGTTATTTCTGAGGGCTCTGCTCTGTTCCATTGGTCTATATATCTGTTTTGGTAGCAGTACCATGCTGTTTTGGTTACTGCAGCCTTGTAGTATAGCTTGAAGTCAGGTAGCGTGATGTCTCCAGCTTTGTTCTTTTGGCTTAGGATTGTCTTGGCAATGCGGGCTCTTTTTTGGCTCCATGTGAACTCTAAAGTAGTTTTTCCCAATTCTGTGAAGAAAGTCATTGGTAGCTTGATAGGGGTGGCATTGAATCTATAAATTACGTTGGGCAGTATGGCCATTTTCACAATATTGGTTCTTCCCATCCATGAGCATGGAATGTTATTCCATTTGTTTGTGTCCTCTTTTATTTCATTGAGCAGTGGTTTGCAGTTCTCCTTGAAGAGGTCCTTCACATCCCTTGTAAATTGGATTCCTAGGTATTTTATTCTCTTTGTAGCAATTGTGAATGGGAGTTCACTCATGATTTGGCTCTCTGTCTGTTATTGGTGTATAGGAATGCTTGTGATTTTTGCACATTGATTTTGTATCCTGAGACTTTGCTGAAGTTGCTTATCAGGTTAAGGAGATTTTGGGCTGAGTTGATGGGGTTTTCTAAATATACAATCATGTCATCTGCAAACAGGGACAATTTGACTTTGTCTTTTCCTAATTGAATACACTTTATTTCTTTCTCTTCACTTCCTTTTTTTCTAATTTGGATGCCTTTTATTTCTGTCTCTCACTCAACTGATTGCTCTGGCTATTGCTCCAGTACTGTGCTGAATAGAAGTGGTGAAAGTGGGCATCCTTTTCTTGTTCCAGTTCTCAGGGAGATTGCTTTCAATTTTTCCCTGTTCAGTATGATGTTGGCTGTGGGTTTGTCATAAATGGGCTTTGTTAATTTGAGGTATGCTCCTTCTAAGCCTGGTTTATTGAGCTTTTATCATAGCTGTGGAATTTTATGGAATACTTTTTCTACATCTCTTGATATAATTTTTTTGTCTTTAAATCTGTTTATGTGATGAATCACATTTATTAATTTGCCTATGTTGAGCTATCCTTTTATGTCTGGAATAAAACTCACTTAATTATGGTAGATTTATCTTGTTGGTGTGCTATTAGACTTCATTTGCTAATATTTTGCTGATGACTTCTGCATCTGTGTGAACCACAGATATTGGTCTGTAGTTTCCTTTTTTAATGTGCTTTTGTCTGGCTTTGATAACAGGGTAACACTAGCTTTATAGAGTGAGTTAGGAAGGATACCTTCCTGTGTGATTTTTTAAAAACTGTTTCAGGATGATTGGTACCAGTTCTTTTTTGTATGTTTGGTAGAATTTGGCTGTGAATTCATCTGGTCCTGGGCTTTTTTGTTGCTGAAAGATTATTTTTGTAATTGCTGATCCAATCTCACTACTTGTTTTGTTTTGTTTTGTTTTGTTTTGTTTTCAGGATTTCTATTTCTCCCTGGTGCAATTTTGGAAGGTTGTATATTTTGAGGAATTGATTCATTTCCTCTAGGTTTTCCAGTTTGTGAGTATAAAGATGTTCACAGTAGTCTCTGCTGATGTTTTTAATTTTTCTCTTATTAGTTGTAATGTCTCCTTTTTCATTTCTGGTTGTGTTTTTAGGGTATTTTCTCTTCTTTTCTTGGTTAATCTAGCCAAGACTAATTTATCTTTTAAATAACAAACTTTTCATTTTGTTGAACATTTGTCCCAATTATATTTAGTTCTGATCTTTGTTATTTCTTTTCTTCTGCTAGCTTGGGGTTTTTTTCTTTTTTCCTTGTTTTTCTAGTTCCTCGAGGCGTAGTGTTTAGGTCGTTAATTTATTATTTTTCTAATTTTTAAATGTAAGCATGAAGTGCTGTAAACTTCCCTCTTAACACCACTTTTGCTGTGGCCCAGAGTTTTTTGTATGCTGTATTTCCATTTTCATTCATTTCAAAAATTTTGTAAAATTTCAATTTTAATTGCACTATTGACTCAAAGATTATTCAAGAGAGTGTTGATAATTCCCATGTATTTGTGTAATTTTGAGAATTGTACTCAGTATTGGTTTCTAGTTTTATTCCGTTTCATTCCATTGTGGCCCGAGAAGATACTTGACACTTGATATGATTCAAAATTTTAAAAACCTATTGAGTCTTGTTTTGTGACCTAACATATGGTCTGTCTTGGAAAATGTTCTATGTGAATGAACTAGATAAACTTAACTGCCTAACTAAGCAGTCTCTTCGTTAATCCATTACAGCTGAATTTCTATAATACCCAGTATTTTTGCCATAGGCCCTAAGTGCAGCAGCTTCACATATACTTTTCTGCTTAGCCATTTCTATTTTTTAGCATAACTTTCACAAGAGAATTTAAAGTCCGCTGTGTAACTATAGCCTTTACAGTAGAATCTGTTATATAACCTATTATGAGGGATACATCTCTAATCATTACCTCTTTTATTACAAACCATGGAAAAGACCTAACAAATGATGCCCTTCTGTTATAGAAGAGTGAAGACCTCCTGGCAATGTTCTCTTTAACTCATGATGTGGGTTAAGAAAAGCGAATCAGTGTTTTGTTTCTGACTGATTATAAGGCAACATATGTACCATTACACTTTCTCACCTATATTGGGCCTTCATATTTTACCTATACATGGTTATCCATGTATAAGGCTGCCTGAAAAATCCTTCACAAATGAAAGTATACCATGTAAGTGTACACAACAGATCCCCTTTTCATTTCTATTGTTCATAGATGCATAAAGAAGAAAAATATTCAAAGACATGAGTCTCCTGATAGTAGAAGTCTTGATCTGTGATCTTGGGAAAAGCTGTTCACATCAAGGATGCCATCTTCTTCTGGGGAGAGACTTCCCTGTTTAGCTTTACCTTAAGTGTTCCAATGAGTGTATCATTCCAAAAGTGTGGAGGAACCCTTCTCAATTGTGAGATTATGAACCCAAAGTTCAAGGTTCCAAAATTTTGCTGTAGTGTGGATGGCAAGGACAATCTTTCTCTGATGTTCTCAGAAGATCCAGTCTCTGGGTTCTAGATTGTGAAGAGGTTGATTGTCCTCAGAGAACCATAAAAAGCTTTCTTTACAGGGTGAAAATACACTGTGTCATATGTCATAATAACTTAGTGTTATAATATCAGCCCTCTTGCATGGGAGAGCAATTATACATTCAGAAAACTTGCATTGAAAATAACAATTGAGTGAAATCCCTTTATAAAATGTGTAAGTGGCCCATCAGGTGACCAAATGTACCCAAAGCTTTGATTGTTTTCCCAGGAATATGGGATCAAACATTGGTAATAAACTATTTCAGCAATGTATAAGTCACCACACCAATATATTCAATTTGGATCATTTTATCTTTTCCATGATGAGTCATGGAATATAGAACTATTAATAACAAAAGCTTTAAGGACTCATGAAGTACAAGGTGGCTATCCTGGTTCTCCATGAGACCATACTTAATTAATATTAGACTTATATCCTCTTGAATACCAGTTGTTTCTTTAAATTAGGTGCATAGCATTGATAACAGATGGGTTAGCATAGGTAATTTAACTTAGACCATGGAGTTCATTCAAATTGTATATCTAAACAATTTCAGTATCAGCTGATTTAGCATGAAAATATGGCAACGTATTTTCTAGGTATTTAATTAATTTTTGTTCCTACTTGGGTTAGCAGTTTTATAACACAGTCATTCTTTTCATTAAAATTCCAGGAATTCCTACCCAGTTCAAATGATATCATTCTAAAGTTATTAGAAATCTGTATTCAACAGTGCTTTTTAGTGTACTTTCCATCCTTTCATGAACCTCCTAAAAGACACCATATTCTAGGATTTTGCATGCTTGTGAAGTTTTTAGAAACTGCATCAGCAATAAGCAAATAATAGTAGAAATGACTTTAAGTAGTTATAGTTAAAAACACAAGGAAATTTGGTTATTTCTGTGGTCTACAATAACTCAATAACTGTAATTATGATTGATAGCATATACTCAGATATATTAAAATTTTAGAAATCCCATACAATTTTGGAACATACATTAATATCATTCGCTAAAATATAACAGGAAGAAGATTAAAATATTTTTGACAATGCTTCCCATGTAACTAAACATATCAAATAATTCTGTTTACGTCTCTTTTGGTTGCTTTAGGGGGCCTCTGTAGCATGTCCAAGTTAGAGGTCAGAAAAGATAATTTTGAAGCTGAAATTTGATTCTGGAAAGCCTATCAAATAGGTTAAGGGTTTAAAACACTTGACATTATGAAACATTATTCCAAGTTACCATAGTCATTCATTTAGCAAAAATGATTACTCAAAAATTTTCTAAATGGCAAAAACCTTTACTCATTGATAGAGAGAAGACTTAGATGTCCAAACAATCTGTCTCTTGTCTTTCCCTTCTTTTTTATGGCAGTTTATTCAAAAGGCAAGCAAAAATATTTCATTATCTTTTAATATTACATAAATATCTTGTTCAAGAGGAAAAGCCAAATTTCACCCTTGTATTAGCACACTATTAATTCAATCCCAATTTTTAATAAAACCTTATGGACAAATCTTTCCAATCTTAATCAGTTTGACCATAAGGTGAGATTCTCATAAACCTTTTATAACCCTTTACAAATCTTTGTTAAAGAGCAGATCAGTGCTTTAAGAAACTGGTTTGTGCTTTTATTTCAATGTTCATCTTACAGAAAACCCAGAAAAATACCCCTTTAAATTTGTCAATATGTTCACACACATAATTATTTTTTTAAAGATTAGTTTTTCACAGACCTTCCACAACTTACTTAAACCTTCAGCTTTACCCTAACTTAAAACAATCCTTTAACTTTCTAAACTTAGGCAAGAAATCCACATTCCCATGCATTTTTATAATCTTTTACCAAAAACACATTTCACTTTCTTTACACACTTTGCATGTAAAACTGTTTCTATTTCCCGAAGATTACTTTAGTCACATGAACTAAAAGGCATTACACTTTTAACTTTTCTGACAAAATAGTTGATTTAAGCTCTTATCATTATTAAACCAATTAATAAAATCTCTTTTGTATATAAATATTACACACACAACACATATATAACTACACAGACAGAGAGAAGATCCAGTAGTTATCAGATTTTTCATTTGCCAGTTTTTAAGTTCTTTTACATTGGATTACTGGGTTTAGTCTAGAGTCCTTGAAAGAACAGGGCCAGGAAAGCATGTATTTTCTAGGACCTAATAGAATAAGCAGGCACAGCTGGAAGGTAAAACAGATCCCCAAAATTACGGGTCCTATTTTTATACTAGATGTTGGATCTCCACAACCCAAAAAAAAAAAAAAAAAAAAAAAAAAAAAAAAAAAAAAAAAGAGCCTTAGATTTTGAGGGGATCTATCCATTTCAAATTCCTGGGGTTCCATGAGGAAAATAGGATTTTTTTCCCAAAAGGGATCTCTGGCACCTCCTCTTTTCCCCAAGGAGTTCTAGGCTGCTAGAACTTGAATACTCACTTTTAATTAAGCTGACTTTTAACTATAGTGTTCTTTTTAAAAAGTCCTTTTAAATCTCTTGTTATCCAACCTTGGCTAGGCCAAATGGCCAATATTTGCTCAGAGAAAGAAAAATTTAAGATGGCTCATGGAGGGGAGGAGAATCAACAAATGGTGTAAAGGTCACACAGATATCAAATCAGAAAGTACTCATGCCCTAATCTGGGACTTGAACCCTGAACCCAGGAAGCCATTGTGAAAAGAGAAAGCATGGCCAGATGGTTACAAGGTTGAACTCCCGAGGACATGACTGACCAGTTTGCTGGGCTGTCTTGAAGAGCAGGCTTATGGGGTCCTAGGCATACATGTTACCCCCTGGTACCCCTCTTTATGACAGAACAATACAGAAAGACATACAAGGCACACCAGATTCACTACAGCTTAAGAGCAGTCTCAGAATTTTTTTTGTATTAATCAAAACTTTAGAGGAGATAAACAGTGACTTTTACCATTCAATTACTCAGTTTGCACAGAGAGAGACAGAGGCCAGAGTCTGACTGATAAGAAATTCTTATCCTTTTGCTGGAATGCCAGGCTTCTGGCTTCCCATTCCCTGAGTGGCCCTTGTGACCCTGCTTGCCACACTATAGCGCTGGGGGCCAAGCTGAGTCATAAAAAAAATCATCTTTTTTGTTTTATTTTGTGGAACCACTGGCACAGCCCTGTCAATTTTGCAAGTTTCCACCCAAGGGGTTGCAAGGGGTAACCCAATTAACATTTTTCATTCTGGCCAGAGCAAAATACACATGACAAAACATAGACCTTAGCCACTCTGCTTAGCACTCAATATTGAAATTGCAAGGCTCAAACTTGCCCTGTGTTGGGCCCTGTCATCTTTAATCCATTTTTAGCCATAAGGGACTTTACTCAGGGGAGGGCGTCTAACCCAATCCCATCCTTTCCTCTGGTAAAATGTACCTCATTACGTATCCAAAGTCAGCCAATTGGTGCTGCAGTCTAATTTCCTTTGGATTAGGGTAGTAATTAAGCTGAAAGATTAGCAGACTTAATTTTGGGGAGCCCTCATTTTTAAATGCACTTCAATGTGTTGTGTTTTATTTAGAACATTCTGCTGTAAGTAACCTTTAGCAAAGTTTTGCTATTTCTGTAAGACTTCACTGCTTCTCTGCCAAATGTGTAAGCCGAAGGAACTCAGTTTTTCAGAAATTAAGGATCCCATTTTTATCTAAAATATTGGCTTTGTTCTCAGGTTTCCTTGATTAACTTAGCCAAAGATTTTTTTCCCTACCTAAGCATGCAAGAAAAATGAAACAAAGAGGATAGAACACAAAAATTCCTGTGAATTTTTAAAAGCCAAAATTTACACCTCTACTATATGATCATTTGCTACCAGTTTCTTTCTCACAGAGTCAGATGTAAGAGGCCTCTAACTGGATCCAAGACAATTACCACATCAAATCCATTCCTGGACCCATTCCAGTTTCTGTTGTGACTTCCAAACCCAGTTTGGATCAGAAATTTGCTCAAAGAAACTCAGAGGGCTCAAAACACAAATCTGTGAAGCTCTGAAATCCAAGAGAGAACTTACTCATGATCGCCAGCTGCTCTGAGATCAACGGACACAAGTGAGTCCTGAAGGTATCTTGCTTGTTCACTCAGCACTCCTGAGGGTTGTTAGAAGCTCTACTCCGGACCTCACTTCTGACACCATCTGGAAAAAGAAAAACTTCAGCTGAATTAAATTTAAAGGAGTTTGAGCAATGAATAACTCACAAATTGGGCAGCTCCCAGAATCACAGCAGATTTAAAGAGCCTCCAGCGGTGCCTCGTGGTGAAAAAAATTTATACACAAAATTAGTAAAGTGACGTACAGAAATCAGAAGTGAGGTACAGAAACAGCTGGATGGGTTACAGCTTGGCATTTGCCTTATTTGAACACAGTTTGAACACTCAGCAGTGTATGACTGGTTGAAGTATGGCTGCTGGGACTGGTCAAGAGTCAGTGATTGTTACAGGCACACACTCCTAAGTTAGGTTTTCAATCTTGCCTACCTATTAAGTTAGGTAATAACTTACTCAAATATAGAAGTACAGAGTCCTTCTCAGACCATCAAACTAAATATAGTTTGCTTTTACAATGCTCTGGTGTTGGGTGCATACATACTTAGGATGGTTATATCTTCTTGTTGAATTGACTCCTCTATCATTATATAATTATTTTCTTTGTCTTCTTTTTTTTTTTTTTTTTTTTTACTGTTTTGATATAAAATCTGCTTGATCTAATGTAAATATAACTACTCCTACTTGCTTTTGGTTTCTGTTTGTGTGAAGTATCTTTTACCATTCCTTTACCTTTGACATGTAAGTGTCTTTACCAGTAAGGTCAGTTTCTTGTAAGGAGAATATAGTTGTTTCATATTTTTAAATCCATTTTACCAGTCTATATCTTTTATTTACATTAATTTACTTACGAATATTATTTACATTTACTTTATTTACATTCAAGGTTATTATTGGTATTTGAGGTTTTATTCCTTCATAATGTCCATTGTTATCTAATTGTTTTGTAGATTTTTTTCCTTTTCGCCTTCGTATCTGTTTGTAGTTTAGTAGAGTTCTTTCAAGTTACCATTTGATTTCTTTCTCTTCCTCCTTTGTGTAATTGTTTTGTAAAACTTATGAGTTTTTACTTTCATGTGTTTTATGATGGTGAATAATGAACTTTCATTTCTATGTTTAGAACTCCTTTGAGCATTTCTGGTCTGCTGGTGAATTCCATCAGTGTTTGCTTATCTGGGAAGTACTTTATTTCTTCTTCATTTATGAAGCTTATTTTGGCAGGATATAAAATTCATAACTGACATGTTTTTCTTTAAGCACTATGAAAATCCCGATCTCTTCTGGCTTGTAAGTTTTCTGCTAAGAAGTCCACTGTCAGTTTGATGGGGTTTTCTTTTTAGGTGACTAGATGCTTTCTCTCACTGATTTTAGAATTTTTTTCTTCATATTGACTTTAGACAGTCTGATGAATATATGCTATAACGTCTATCTTGCAATGTATATTTTTCTGGTGTTCTTTTGGCCTCTTGTACCTGGATGTCTAAATCTTTTGCTAGACTAAGCAAGTTTTTGTCAATTATTTTCCAAACAGGTTTTCTAAACATTTTGCTTTATCTTCTCCCTCAGGCATACCAGTGATTGGTAGGTTTGGTCACTTCATGTGGTCTCATTGATTGATTTTCTGATTTCTTTTTATTGGTTTTCAGATTTCTTCTGGATCTCATTGAGATTCTTTTTTTTTTTTTTTTATTATACTTTAAGTTGTAGGGTACATGTGCATAACGTGCAGGTTTGTTACATATGTATACTTGTGCCATGTTGGTGTGCTGCACCCATCAACTCATCATTTACATCAGGTTTTGCATTATTTACCTGGCATTTTGAATATTCCATTTTGGTTAGGATTCATTGCTAGATAATTACTATGTTCCTTTGAGGGTGTCAAGATACTCTGCTTTTTCATATTTTCAGTATTATTATGCTGATTTCTTCACATCTAGAGAAACAGTCACTTCTTCTTATATGTGAAGTTACTTTCATTAGAGTAGGGCTTTTTTTTCACTTGAGTATGTGACTATGATGTTCGTTAAGTAGTGCCATTTGGCTTTGCTTCTGGACCTGTCTAGTGGTAAAGACTGTACGATTTACTTGCTTACAGACAGCTTTGATGTGGTGACCTCAAATGCTGGTTGTAATAGTGATGTAGTGAGCAGGTGAGCAGGCTCACAGCCTCCTGGGTAGCCAGGGTAGCATGAGTGATGGTAGTAGCAGAGGTTGCAAGATGCTCGTCTCCTTCCCAAGCACTATGCATTTGTGTCAGTCTTTCAGGAAATATCCCAAGTGACTGAGCCTAAATTTTAAAAGCGCAAAGTAGCTATTTGCTGAAAAGAGGTCCCACACACACTGCAAGTTCCCGCAAAACTTGCACTTTTTAAACTTTAGGACTTTCAGAGCTCACCTGAACCAACCAGAGCTCAGCTGCCTCAACCAATCAGGGCTTAGCTGTATCAACCAATCAGAACTCAACTATTTTGACCAATCAGAACTAAGCATTTGGGACATGTAGTGTCAGGACCTCCTGAGGCTGTGTCATGGGGAGGTCCTTAACCTTGGCAAAATAAGCTTTCTAAATTGACTGAGATCAATCTCAGATATTTGGGCTCACATTTTTGTAACCACAAAGAGATTCTGAGTGGAGGTGCCCTTGACCTTTGACAAATCTCCTATGAGTGCTTAGTACCAGCTTAAGCTGTCTTTATGGCTCAAAGCAACAGGAAAACTTGCTGATGCCTGGGAGTTCCCCCTCCAGAGAATCCCTGAACTCCCCAAATTTGGTCGAGATCTAAGGTTATTTTGCTGTACAATTCCCTTTTTGGAGTTCTACTTGCCTCCAACAAGAAAGGTGAGTTTTTCTGCTTCCATGACGATGGAAAGCAGGTAACTCCTTTCTGGAGTTTGCGCACGCTTCCAACAAGGAAGGCAAGTTTGAGATTTCTCCTGTTTCTAGGATGGTAGAGAGCAGTCTTTAGTCTGAGACCCACTCCTGGAAAACCAAAGTCAAGGTATTTGGAAGACCAGAGATGCAAATTTCCCTCATTTGGCATCTCACTGGGCCTGACTTGTTGATTTCAAATGCCCTGCTGGTAAGACTATGCAAGCACCCTCCCTCTAGGCCCAGGGATTGTTGTGGAAGAAGTGGGCATGTGAGATTGTAAGGGCCTGTTTTGAAGGATAGAATTAGGTCAGGTCAGAGCCTCCAAATCAAGGAAGGGTACAAAAATGCCTAAACAACAAATAAAACAAAGGACTTTTTCTTCCAAGCTATGATATGTCACCTTTGCATCCACCCAACCATAAAGAATTTCCTGCTTCCCTGTATAATTAAAAGAAAACAATTACCGGTAGGATAAAGATACCCAATGACAAAGCCTTCTGTGTGTAATACTCCCAGTTATAAGTTGTGCAGATAGATATATATTTAAAAAGTTTTTTCAGAACAATGCTTGTGTTTTGCATAGCTAATTGCTATAAGTTTGTAATTAAAACCAAGATTATAGTAGCTCAACACATAGAAGTTAAAAACAACTAAGTTCTATAGCCTCACTTTTGGCTTTTTGTTGGCTTTCTACTTAAACAAATAATAATAATTTAAGGGAAATGAATGCCTGCCCATGTCCATTCCTATTTGGACTAGAACAATTAATTGGACTCTAAGTCCCTCTGCCACAGGGAGTCCCACTGAGGGACAGGATAGACCCGGGGCAGGCAGCCATGCCACCCCAGCAATGCTGTGGGACAACATTAAAATTTGGTGGCCATTGATGTTGCCTCTGGCAAGTCTTGGCCAGAAGGGAAAGAATGTAAAACAAAAATAAAATTTGAAGCCTCCCACCCATCACAACCGTCTGAATGGACTGCCTCCTTGTCCAGGGCACTCTAAAATTTAACCTGAAAGACTGGTTCAGGCCTTGAAGGCAAGTGAGGTTTGGACATGTTTCACTATACCCCATCCAGCATTAACATCAATCATCAACACAAATCTTATGTCTGATAAACAATTACAGTCTTCTCTCTAAAGCCTACTACTTGGAGGCTTCATCGGCATGACACAACCTCTTATCATAATCCAGACATTCCTTCCTACTGATAATAACTCAACCAATTGCCAATCAGAATATGTTTAAATCTACCTATGACCTGGAAGCCCCTGTCACCCCCTCACGCCACTTCAAGTTGTCCTACCTTCCAGATGGAACCAATGTAAATCTTACGTGTATTGATAGACGTATTATGTCTCCCTAAAATGTATAAAAGCAAACCGTACCACGACTACCTTGGGCGCATGTCGTCAGAACCTCCTGAGGCTGTGTCATGGGTGCATCTTTAACTGGCAAAATAAACTTTCTAAATTGGAAAAAAAAAAAAAGAATAAGCACATTTGAATCATTCATTTGCATAAACAGACTTGATTAGAAACCTCAATGAGAACTTTTGCTATAAAACCCTAAACCTCTCTTTGTTCTCTGGAATGACCTTTCATTTTGTATGGGAGGCTGAGTCTTCCCAGGCTGCAATCTGTTTACTAGAATAAAGTGTCTTTCCTCCCAATTTCTTTGCCAAACAACTTTTGTTTACATTTCTAATAGTTCTGAATTAAAAACTGAGTTATTTAACAATGGTGTTCCATCCATATTATGGAATAGTTGTCAGCAACAAGAAGCCACTAAATATAATACACCAAACAACTAAGGAGAATCACCACAGGGTTAGGCTAAGTGAAAAAATAGCCACTCCTAAAAGGTTACATTATGTATGATTGCTTTATAAAACATTTTGAAAGCACAAAATTTAGAATGGGAGAACCATTTTGCCATGGGTTGAGGCAAGGGGGTGAAAAGTGGAAGGGAAGAGTGTGTGATTGTGAGGAATCTTGTGGTATCGGAATGCTTTTATGTTTTGCTTATATCACTGTCAATATTCTAGTTCTGATACTGTAATATAGTTTTGCAAGATGTTACCATTGAAAAAAAGTAGATACAGTGTAGACAGGATCTCTCTCCATTATTTCAGACCTTCACATGTGTGATTCTACATTATCTCAAAATTTAAAAATTAATGTGAAAAGTTGATCAAAGCCTTAAGAGTCATAAATATTAGGTTAGGTGTGAGTTGATTGATGTTGACAATAAATAAAAAGTAGCTATTCTAGAAGATATGAGAAAGTTGGGGAGAATCTGGTTATCACATGTAAAAGAGAAACAGATTCAGTCTTTAGGATATATAACTGAAGTGCTCTAAAGTATGCCTAAGACTGTTGCAAGAAACTGATATATATATATAAGCTTAATTTATTTGCATATATAAGCCCAATTACCATGACTCTCAATGATGAAGGACTGAAGCCTCAGGTCAGCAACAGGGCAAGAATGTTCACTTCTATTTGGCAGAGTAGTGGAAGATTTTGCCAGACCAATCAGATAAGAAAAAGAGAAAAAAAAAGGCATAAAAATTGAAAAGGAAGAAATATATATTCTCTGTTTGCAGATGATATGATTATATATGTAGAAAAACCTAAAGATCTGAAAACAATTATTAGAACTGATGAACAAGTTCCATAAAAAGACAAGATACAAAAAAAGATACATGTAAACATTGGTTGCCAATGAACATCAAAAAATGAAATTACAAAAAAAATTCCATTTTCAATAGCATCAAAAACAATAAAATATTTGGTAGTATATTAAGGTATTTTTTAAAAAATGGAAACACCTATTTTATTTATAGGTTTCCTGGATTAGTAGACTTGACATTGTTAAGATGTGAATACTACCCAAAGGGGTACACAGGTTCACTATAACATCTGTGAAAGTCCCAATTAGTTTCTTTCTTTCTTTTTTTTTTTTTTTTTTTGCAGAAATAGAAGATCCTTCCTAATATTAATATGGAATCTCAAGGTTTCCTAAATAACCAAAACTGTCTTTTAAAAAAAGAGCAAAATTGGAGCTCACACTTTCTGATTTTAAAACTTTTTACAAAGCTACAGTCGTCAAAAGATTGGGGTACTGACATAAGAAGAGTCATATAGACCAGTGGAATTGAATAGAGAGGACAGGAGAACAGAAACAAATCTCTGGTATTTGGTTAAATGATATTTGACAAAAGCATCAAGACAATTTCTAAGGGTAAAGAACAGTCTTTTCAACAAATGGTGCTGGAAAAGCTGGATATCCATATGAAAAAGAACTTGAACCCCCATCTCATACCATATACAATATTTAACCCAAAATGTAGGAAACACTAAATATAAGAAATAAAAATAAAATTTAAAAAAAATCCATAGGGGAAAATTCTCTTGACATTGGATTTGGCAAAGATTTCATGGATATGACACCAAAAAAGTCATCATAAATATTCAACTTCATCAAAATTGAGAACTTTTGTGCATCAGAGGACACTACCAAGAAATTGAAATAAAAACTCACAAAATTAGAGGAAATGATTACAAATAATGTACCAGATAAGGGTTTAATATCCAGAACACATAAAATAGAAAACAATTTTTAGAAGGGATTTTTGCATGCTTTGAAGAGGCACCTAGAAATTCACTTTATATATTCAATTACGTTGAAGAACAGCATTACACATGGACTGTTTCCCAAATTCTGTCACCCATAAAAATACCTTCTAAAGATCACTTTTGAGAAGCCTCTGCCAGAAACTGTCTTGTTGAAAACTCAGGTAAGTCACTGACTCTGACCATCCTGAAGCCCTAGACAGTTATTATTAGAAAAGTTACAAACTTTCAACATTTGACAGATGATGACCAGGCCATCCTCAAATTTATGAGGGACATAGATCATATTTCTTATTGGGAATTAAAATAATTTATTAGTTTATTTCAAGTAAGCCCTTGAGCTTATATGAGTGAAAAAGATCTGGTCTGAATAGATTTTTTTCCTGAAGAAATCAGGATTATAAACAAGGGTCCTATTTGAATGCAAAATGTATCCATACTGTGAGAGACATCTAATCGGTCTATTGCCCCAAAACTGTGCTCATTTGTTTAAAACTTTAAAATGTGAACAACCCCATCAAAAAGTGGGCAAAGGATATGAACAGACACTTCTCAAAACAAGACATTTATGCAGCCAACGGACACATGAAAAAATGCTTATCATCCCGGGCCATCAGAGAAATGCAAATCAAAACCACAGTGAGATACCATCTCACGCCAGTTAGAATGGCAATCATTAAAAAGTCAGGAAACAGCAGGTGCTGGAAAGGATATGGAGAAATAGGAACACTTTTACACTGTTGGTGGGACTGTAAACTAGTTCAACCATTGTGGAATAAAGTGAGGTGACTCCTCAAGGATCTAAAACTAGAAATACCATTTGACCCAGACATCCCATTACTGGATATATACCCAAAGGATTATAAATCATGCTGCTATAAAGACACATGCACACTTATGTTTATTGCAGCACTATTCACAATAGCAAAGACTTGCAACCAACCCAAATGCCCATCAATGATAGACTGGATTAAGAAAATGTGGCATATATACACCATGGAATACTATGCAGCCATAAATAGGATAAGTTCATGTCCTTCGTAGGGACATGGATGAAGCTGGAAACCATCATTCTGAGCAAACGATCGCAAGGACAGAAAAACCAAACACCGTATGTTCTCACTTCATAGATGGGAATTGAACAATGAGAACACTTGGAAACAGGGTGGGGAACATCACACACTGGGGCCTGTCATGGGGTGGGGAAAGGGGGGAGGGATAGCATTAGGAGAGATACCTAACATAAATGATGAGTTAATGGGTGCAGCACACCAACATGGCACTTGTATACACATGTAACAAACCTGCACGTTGTGCACATGTACCCTAAAACTTAAAGCATAATTTTAAAAAACTTTAAAATGTGATGAAACTCCCTCTTCACAAATTGTAACATACATAGTATACAAAAATTGGTCATAAAGATATAAAATTTTGTGCATGAACATGTGATAACAACATGTTCTCCCTGTAACTGTTGAATTCTAGTGCTTTCTCCTTGCCTTTCTGGGGGGGGTGTGTGTGTGTGTGGAGGGGTGGTATTCCGACTCTAGAGACAGTAATTATAATTTCAAATTAAGTAACAGTTGATCACCCAGGGGAGCTCAAAGAAAGAAATTTGTGGAAAGATACAGTCTGATTTCTTCCAAGTGTAAAAAGACCTCCATGGGTGCTCTCCCAAGACTTAACAGTCAACCCTATAGGGTCCCTGTGTTTTCTCATCCTTTCAGGATCATTGGAGGGCAGATGTAAGCACATACCTTTGAAGAAAGTTCCTTGTAAACTTCAAACATTATTACACAAGCCTAAAGTGACGTTACTGGGGCTTTAATAATGTTCACAGTATCTAGTTTAAACATCACCAGTTGTCTTTCTCTAATGAACTGATCTACCCACTCATCAAAATACTATGGATAGCTACACAAGACAGTATAGAAATCGATCTAATATCTTTTAATGTTTTGAAGAAGAAATACAAATAAATGTGGAGGAAGTTAGGATAAATATTAAAAGCTTATATGCCAAATGTTAACTAAGATAATCTCTAGCCAATTAGCTTACAGGTCAGTTTTGTTTTTATTTCACCTAAGCAAAAGACATTAAAAATTACCATTATTTTAGTAGGCGTAAAAATAGTAGTAGAGAAGGAAAGTTAAGAAAAAGAAGTAGAAAAACCAAATTCAAAACAAGCAAAGTGCAGAAGCACATTGGGAGTAAAGACGGATATGGGAGTGTGGGTAGGGCAAGTAGGGAGACTAAATAAGAACTAAGGTAGAAAGTTCCTTGCAGGTGGGTGGGAAAGGGGTGGAGCTGACACCATTGCTACAGGAGCTGAATAATAGCCTTGTGGAAATAAATGCCTGGTGAAGGCACGCAGAAAGCAGTCTGGAGCTCAGAAGAGACACACCAGCACAGTCTGGTAGTCTACAGTATCAAGTCTCTAGAGAAAGGCTGAAACACCCAGAACAAGAGAGACCAGGTCCAGGATGCCCAGTCTGTTCTGGTCCCATCTGCCAGCAATCTGGCTGCTGCTGAGCCAACTCCTTAGAGAAAGCCTAGCAGCAGAGCTGAAGGGATGTGGTCCCCAGTTCGGAAACAGCTTGCTGTCATTTTGTGACAAGACCAAAAAGAAAATCTCTAACACCCAGAAGAATGGCTGCTGGAATCTGGACTACCCACAGGTAAGAGCCCAGGGCTGCTGAAAAATCAGAATGCGGCCCCCAAAAAAGCTGGTTCCAGATCTCATCTACGGCCTATAGTCAACTCAGACTCTACCACCGGTGAGTGCCTAAAAGTTTGGGCTTTTTCATTTTAATGTGCTTTTATTAAAAGGGCCTCACCAGGAATTTCACTGGCAGGTTGGCAGAGAGGGTGAAAGTTACAGGAATAGCAAAGAGAAAAACAGCCTCACCTGGGAGGCCCTTCCCACCTGGCAGCCTGAGATATGGGGTGGAGAAAACAGGGAAGCCTCAGAGAAGGTGGCGATTCTCAAACACCAGTAGGAGGTGAGGCATACTCCAGGACCCCCAGGAAAGCTGGGCAGGCCAGAAAACAGTTGTGCTTGCAATGGGATACCTGGACCAGGCCTCTCCAATTAAGAAGAAAGGGGGAAAACAGTGAGGTGGTGAGCTGATTATCACTTCTGTTTGTGCACCTATGGGCCTGGGGGCAGCACACTAAGACCTCTGTTAGGTTCCTGGAATGTGAGACGAAAGGGGGCTTAGACTTAATGACTCTCCTCTTTGTCATTAGGCTACACAGTGGTCTATGTCACCAAAAACTTTCTCTTAAAAAAAACTTTTTTTATAATTTTTTTTATTAAAAAAACTCTGTTGCACCCCCAACAGAGCACCTTGCTGCCCATGTCTTTGAATCTAGATGGAAAAGAAAGAAAGTTGCCTGGATGACTAGAGGGGAAATCGAAGGGGACCAGAGACAAGGGAAATTCACCATTTAGACCATCATAGCTGAAGATCTGATTAGCGCTTTCAACATTTGAAGCTGCAAAGAATTTTCTTTAAAAGCAAGGTTTCAGAATTGAGGACAGTTCAATACCAGAACAGTTTTTAAACTACCAAGTAACAGGGTATTCACAGAGATAAATTGCAAACTAAGTTAAAACTAGCAAGGGCGGTTTCCAAAAGAGACAGAGGCTACTCTCTTCAGGCGAATAGGTTGTAATGATTCTGAAAAGTCAAGTTAAATTACTAAGCATTATTTTACATTTGATATAAATGACATAGGTTTTGAACCAGCAATGTGTGACTCCCAGACTGCCTCTTGTAAGTTATATGCATATACTGCATTCAATCATTAGAGTTTGTTAAAGATATTGTGCACAATGAATGCACTTGGATTTTATGTGATTTTTATAATGATTTCAAAGTTATTTCCTTTTCTTACATTATTGGTCAGAGCTTGTTTCATTTTACTATAAAATAGGGAAAGAATATCACAAAGTCAAAACAATTTCTAACACAAACTAAGGAAGAGCATGCTGTACTATAATTTCTATTTAAGTTTTACTCTTTTTTCTGAGTAAATAAGTGAAAATTCTCATTTAAAGACTGAAAAATATAGATAAATTTAACAAAAAAAGAAAAGTATTCATGGATAACCAATATTAATGTTTGCTGTAGATACATAGATATAGATGTATATCCATTCTCAGCCTTTTGGCTGAGATCAAGTGATATAGATGTATAGATTTATGTAGGTATAGAGTTAAATATCTAAATCTTCCTACTAAAAACTTGTGATTATAAAAAAATAATTCCCTATTGCTATCCACTACATAGTGCATTGGAAGTTATCAGTCAAAACAGTGTCAGGGAGAGTGAAAAGTGATATGGTGTAAGCATTTAAAGGGTCATTGGAGGAGTACACAAAGGGGACAGAGGAGTTAGCATACCCTTAATATTGTAGTACCTCAACGTGACCAACTCTAAGTAAGGTAAGTTTTTGATATGTTAGGGTACTTGTGGATTCTCTTTGGTGTTTAATTATACCGAGGCAATAGGTACATTGTGGTCTAGGCAAATTGTATAATTTTTCTGATTCTCTTTCACGTGAATATTTTCCTCACCTTCCACCCTATTTTTTGACTTCACAGAAATGATGTCATCCTCAATCAATAAAGATACAAAAACCTTAGATATGCCGTCAAAATTAATTCCCAATTTGTCACAGGAGCTGAAGAAAACAGTGTCTCAAGGGCAACCATCATTGAGGAAAGTAGTACTTTCCCGAAAAAAAGAGATGTAAAGACCTGAATTCGATCCATTATGCTGTGAAGTAGTTTGTGACGATGGAACTTCAGTTAAAGTGTCTGAATAGTGGAGTAATTGTGGACGTCTACCCATTCTCAAGTTTATTCTCAGTGACAAATTCACTAATGTCCAATTCAATGACTGCTGATTATTAGAATGTGAGAAATAATTATTAGTATATACATGTTTCACTTGCTCTGTGATAATACAGTCTCTCTAAAGGGAGGAAGTTAGACAGATGGAATAAGTTTTAGTACTTGATAATACAGTGGGGAAATTATACTTTACAATACTTTATTGTGTATTTCAAAATAGCTAGAAGAGAATTGTAATGATCCCAGCACAAAGAAAAAATGAATGTTAGAGGTGATGGATATCCCAATTATCCTGATTTGATCATTACACATCATATACATGTATTGAAATATCACATGTACTACAAAAATGCGTACAACTATAATAGATGAATAAAAAACTTACTGGAAATAAATGTTAAAAGTTTTACATACACGAGCACATACATTCACATATACTCACTCAGGTCTCTTTGTTTCTCCTCTCTTTTCACACTGAAAAGTATGCAAGAGATAAAGCATCTAACCATCTCTACTTTAACATCAGCACATAGCAAGGAGGAAAAGCAGTGAAGGAATGAACCTTCATTCCTTCACTGGGAGGTGAATTAGGTATGTTCATCCCAGGGTAACCCCAGAGACCTCTCTAGAACTTTGCCCAATTCATATCCTCCACCTGCCTTTCAGCACACTGTCTTTAGACCTTCAATCATTCTGTAAAGTCCTCTTTTGTCCCTGGCGTTACTTCATATCCCTTAGCCAAACTGGTGAATCGGCACAAACATTGGCATTCCTCTGGCTACACAAACCTCCTCCCTATGTGACTTTGAATCCTAAATCAAAGAGTACTTTTTTTACTCTGTCAGGTCCTACTAGTTCCCCCTACTCCCGCTCCCCACCACCCCACACACACAACAGCCAAGTGAAGCTGCTAATACCTCACTATCAGGTCCTATTAACGTCCTTCAATTAACATGATTTGAGTAGCCCTCTGTGCCTGCCCACAAAGTGCTCTGAGTCTGATGTGGGACATGGAGAAGCAAAGGATAAAAAGTGCAATGATACTTATAGGTCATCATAGAGACTGTAATGATCCATAGGAATCAGGGTTGTGTTTAATGCCAACGTGGGAAGGAATGAATGTACAGGGAACAGTGTGGGTAAGAGGAGAGAGCAAAATTTCCCTAAGGAAACTGATGGCTGATCTGCATCTTGAAAGACATCTAAGCAGAAGAGAGTGCAAAAAGGAGACAGGGAGAAGCCCAGGTAAAAGCACAAAGGCCTAGAAGCACAGCACGTGTGGAAACAGCCAGAGTCGGTAGGGCAGGAGGTGGTGTGGAGAAAAGGAATTGTCAAGATCTGGTTGGAATGAAGACAGGAGAGAGGGTCTCAAATGATTCCACAATGCAGCTATGGGGTTTAGGCTGCATCTTGGAGTAAGGAAGAACTGCTCATGATCATGATACGTCTCTCATAAAGAACTTTTTCCTACCAATACTGTGTTGAAGATGAAGAGGGATCATGGGAGTCACAGGCAGAACTCATAGATTATACTGTACAGTCTGAACTGTACCACCTGGTTTGTCTAGGCTCCTCTAGGTTGTTCTTTGAAAACAAAGGGGAGGAGCACATAAGTTGTATCTCTTGACACTAATGATGATCAATAAAAGATTAATATTTTGAGTCTCCATATTATTCCTAATCAATGATTGAGTTTATTCTACATGACAATCATTGTTCTAGGACTTTAGGATTTATGAGAGAAAAAATAATATTAATGATTACATGGAACTTCCACCTAGGCAACTGACTGCTTCTGAACTGTCCCTTGGCACATGCATTCTATACATAATTCTATTCTTTTAGTAAACATAGAAGTATGAAAAGGGGATAATGAGGAAAGTCCATAATGTTATCTGGTGTCTATCATTGTCAATCTCTTAACCAGAAAATATCCAAAGATTGCTTCCAGAAGGTTTTTAGAAGATGCAGATGTTCCCTCATTCTTTCTCTCATTGTTTATAAACCTGCATGACAGCCTAAAGTGACAGCAGGACAGGCCCCTAAGGTGGTTCCAAGGATGTATGAAGTCCTTCAGCTGCTTTTAGAAAGTACACAAACTTGTGGCTTACGGCAATTAAAATGCATTTTCTCCCAGTTCTGCAGGCTAGACATAGAAAGATGATGCACTTTCCATAACCTGTAGAGTATAATCCTCACTGGCTTCTGGTGGTTTGCTGTCAATCTTCGGCATTCCTTGGTTTGCAGGTGCCACTCTGGGGGAATGGGTTAAAAAACTACCTATTGGGTATTATGTCACTATGTGAATGCAGTATACCCATGTAACGAACCTGCCCATGTATACCATTTTATCTAAAATAAAAGTACAGAACGAATTTTAATTAGATTATTAGATCCTTACACTGCTTGGTATATCCATCCGTAGTATTGTGATGGGTGGATGAATACATTTTTCACCAATAAAAGAAAACTGATGATGTTTAACCAAGTCCTGTGAAAAGTATTAAAATTTCCAGTAACATCATTTTAGGTTTCTACAATAATGTTTAAAATTTATAATGCAGATTCTCACTCGCTATTGCAGAACCCTGGAATCTTAAGCTTATAGGGAACTCAAAGGTCGATAATCACATCTGCCCTCTCATCCTGACAAGGATGAGAAAATACAGGGGACCTCTAGGGTTGATCTTAAGTCTTAGGGAAGCGTCAACTGGAAGTATTTTTACACTGGTGGGAAATCAGATTCCATCATTTTCTAGTAATATCTTCCTCTCTTTTGACTCCTCTGGACAATCGGTTGACTGATACCAGTCATGTGATTTATTTAAATTGGAAATTGTATTCACCTGTAGAGACTGGAGAACACACACACACACACACACACACACACACACACACTTTCTCTCACCATAAAAGTACAGGGGGAGCCAATCATAATCCCAAAAGACAATCCCAAAAGAGTTATCCCAACTGCTGAAATCTCAAAAAACCCAAATCTCTAATGCTTAAGATAACGAAAATCACAATCTAGAAGATTAAAATCCCCAAAAAACGTAATTCTTGGAAAAGTCATATAAAATTCCTTAAGACACATTTATTTACATTGTTAGGGGGAGATTTATCTAAGTAACATAAAAATAGGACGGAATACTTTATAGGCCACCTCACACAATAAAATAGACAATAATAACATACATATTTTTTCAAGCATAAACACCCAGGTATACTAATGACAGCAGCACAGGTATGAGCAGACAAACCATATTTCTAAAGAAAAGGTCAAAAAGTGAATTCTGTAGTGCATTCCACATGATCAATGATTGTGTGCACCCAGCTTTATAACTGCAATCATTTGAAATGCCACGATAAATTTGAGGAGAACAAGTAAAAACTATGAAGGATCACCACAGCTCTTTGCGTGATCTCAGCAACGCTTTTACCTATATGCACAAAACTAACACGCAAAGTCAATAGTGTGATAAAGTGATGAACTTTAGTTGAGTCAAATTTCCAACATCCAAGGAGCAGAAGAAAAGTATGTTCTAGCTCTCACAGAAAGACAAATTCGGCCTCTGTATTTGTTCTCTTCCGGCCCAGGCTGTTGGGTTGTTGCCCACCAACATTAGGCCAGATCTTCTCCACATAGTTCACTGTGATTCACACACTAACATCCTCTGAAAAAACTCTCACAGACACACCCAAAATAATGCTTTGCCAGATTTTTAGGTATTCCTTAATCCAGTCAAGTTGACACCTAAAATTAGGTCCACAAGTCTTCCCTTTGTCAGCGTGACACCTACGCACATCTCCTGAAACCATAGTTGACTTCCAAATAAAGACAATCACAACGCCTGGTACCATGGCTCATGCCTGTAATGCCAGCACTTTGGGAGGCCAAGGTATGTGGATCACTTGAGGTCAGGAGTTTGAGACCAGCCTAGCCAACATGGTGAAAACCCGTCTCTACTGAAAATACAAAAATTAGTCAGGGGGGTTGGTGCTTGCCTGTAGTCCCAGCTACTTGGGGGGCTGAGGCAGGAGAATCACTTGAACCTAGAGAGGTGGAGGTTACAGTGAGCCAAGATCACACCACTGCACTCCAGAGCAAGACTCTGTCTCAAAAAAAAAAAGAAACAATAACAAGATAATAGTTTCACTTAATATAATACAACTATTCTGTGATAGTGCTTTCAGCGATTTTAGATGTTAGGGATTTCAGACTTCAAGGATTTAGACTTTAGGGATTTTGATCTTTAGGGATTTAAATATTCAGAATTAAGGTGTCCAGGATTGTCTCTTGGGATTATAATCCAAAGCAAGTAAATGAAAAAACAGTAGAATCCCACAGTCCAGAGAGAACATGTTGATAACAACACGTTCTTGCAAAATAGTTAAAACTCTTATGACCAACTTCCAGTATTCTCTGTGTGTTTTATGTGTGTGAGAGAGAACAAATCTTTATCATTTTAAAATTTCTAAACAATTCTACATGGTTTTCTAGGCACTGTGCCCTGTAGATGACTATCACATCATACACTGATCTTTATATGCAAACAGGACCAATGTTTATAAGCCTGATGTGTTTGTATTCAAAATCTAGTTAAATTAGCTCTGCTCCCTCAGGGGAGTCTAAAAACTTGATATAAGTTAGGAAACTTCTGAGGCAAACTAGTAAATACGTTTAGTTCCAAATAAAATTATGACCTAATTTTCTGCAAATTGGAGGAAGGTCTTGTCATCATTTCTCAAATGGTATGTGTCGGGTAACCGGTCAAATAATAACTGTTTAGAGCCAAGTGATAGTTGGAGTCAGGATATTTAGATGTGTTTTCCCTATGGCAAGCAGTTTGAAAGAGGTTTCCCAGACCTGAGGTTCTGAAGGTACTTTTACAGTGTGACGAACTTAGAAGAACAAGTCATTGCTTATTTAAAAATGAATTCCTCAGTGTCTCTCCATTTCATACTGAAATTCTTTTTTTAAAAAAATGTTTTTGGAGATTCAGTGTCCAGGCTAGCATGCAAGGAGATGGAAGTCACTACTTCATTCTGACAATTAGTAAAAATCTTGACGAATTAAAAAAATAACAACTCTTTAGACCTGTGACAGAAGTGAAGATTTAGGGCAAACTGCTGCCCACAAAATTGTAGACAGTGACAGGCAAATACAGAGAATCACAAGCTACCATAAGAAGAAATCCATGAGCAGAAGCCTTCATGAGCACCAGCGCTGAGTAGGAGACCTCAACTGTAATAGATGAGTTGCTGGAGGGTCCCTGTGGACAATTCTGAAAGTTAACATCTCTATGGAGTCTGAGTTATAGGAGGCCTGGCACACTTTTGTGAGTCTTAACTCTAGGAGTTCTAACAGGTTCCACAGTGAATATTTGTGAAAAATTGTCTGTTGCTTCTAGCAGAGAAGAGGAAATACCTTTTTGCAATATGCCAGGTATTCTAGTCTCCTTAACAAGGCCTGCCCTCAAGATAAACTATTTTACCAGGGCCTAAAATTTTTGTTTGGTTGAGTTTTTCCTAGGCCTAGCAACCAAGAGGAAAGGAAATACCAACTCAAGCCCACTCTAGCCATCCTGTCACACCTTAAGAGAAAAGGGCGTAATGAGGAGCAGTTGGAAGTTCTCAATCCAAAGACACAGGCTCACTACACATTCAGAGCTAATCATAGAACTACAGAATGCTTCCCCTCCCCCTACATCTTAACCATTGCAAGTCTTACTATTTTTGATTATGCATGCATTTACACACATACTTATTTATAATTATGTGTAAGTGAAAAGAATGACAGCAATTATAAAAAAGATGGGAGGGAGGATTCAGTATTTGTTATTATAAGATATTCACTCTACTCAAAAAGTGGAAGTGATATAATGTTATTTAAAAGAGGACTTAGATTTGTTGGAAATGGATATTGATAAATATAGGGTAACAACAACAACAACACACACACACACACATACATACATACATATGTAATAAAAATTTGGAATATCAATTAGATTAAAACAGTAAATCAACAGAGAAACTCAATGAAACCAGAAGCTAATTATTTGAAAAGATCAATAAAATTGGATGCCTCTAACCTGCCTAAGGCAAAACAGAGAGTACACAAATTAGTCATATCAGAGAGAGGGTAAATCACTTCAGATGCCATAGTCATTTAAAGAATAATAAAGGAATATTATGAACAGCTATATGCCCACAGATTTGAAAATGTAAATGTGATGAACCAACTCTTTGAAAAACACAATCTGCCAAAATTCACACAAGAAGACATAGACCAATTGAATAGAACTGTATTAAAAACAATGTAATGAATAATTAATAACCTCTCAAAACAAAGTAACAGGCCCAAAAGAGTGCAATGGTAATGTCTACCAAACATCTAAGGAAGGAATTTTATTAATTCTCTATGATTTGTTGCAGAAGATAGAAATAGAGAGAATATTTCGTAACTCATTTCTAACTCATTCTATGAGTATTATCCTAATCCTTAAACCAGAAAAGACGTGACAAGAAAACTGTAGAACAATATAGCTTACGAATGTAGATGCAAAAATCCTCAACTAAACATTAGCAAATTGAATCCAATGGTGCATACAAAGAATTATACATGACAACCAAATAGGATTTACCCAAGCTATGCAAACGTGATTCAATATTTGAAAATCAATTTATGCAAACCTTCATATCAACAGGTTTAAGAGGAAACATCATATGATCATATCGTGGGAGCTGGGGACAAGCAGGAACCCTGCCCCTTTCAAGTTGGAGCAGAAGCTCCTGCTTGTCCCCAGCTCTGGGTGCCACTGTAGCTAACCAAACAGCTACTGCATACCCAGGCATCCCTGCACTCTTAGGGGCCTGGGAAGGCCCACCCTGCCCTTGCAGGTTTGGAAATGTCCCACTATCTGGCTTCTCCCTGCTGTTAGTGCCTGCTCCAACAAAGTCAGCGCAAAGTCAGGACTGAGCCCAGGTGCTCTCATAGCTCAGCCAGGTGTGCACATGCTCAGGGCAGTGCTGACATACCAGCCCCCTGCCGCTTCAGCCTTTTCCAGATTTTGGGCACTGAGGAGCATAGGAGGGAAGCTGACAGGGAGCTGAGGGCAGCTCAGTGCTGGCTGTAGGCACTCCTTGATACCTATAGCCTGGGTGCCATGAACAGCAGCAGGAGGCGAACAGGTTCCTGGGTAAAAGGGGGCAGGTCCCCAGTGAGCTCCCACCTTCAGACTAGGGAGGCCCTGAAGGCTGGGGGCCAGGATACCAGTCCCATGGACTGGACCAGAGTGGGAACTTGTGATGCCTTTTCCGGGCCCGCCCACAGCCACCCATGGACCAATTGGTGCACACTTCCTCCCCTCTGAGGCCCATAAAAGCTCTGGACTCAGCCAGAGCTAAGCAGATGTCAAGTTGACCACCTGAAGAGAGGAGCTGCCTACTCCAGGGCCTCCTCTGAGCTATTGCCACTCAATAAAGCTCCCCTTTGTCTTGCTCTCCCTCCACTTGTCTGTATACTTCATTCTTCCTGGGCACAGGATAAGAACTTGGGACCCATCAAATGAAGCTAAAAGAGCTGTAACACAAACAGGTTGAGACATGCCCCCTGCTCACCACGTTGCAGGTGAAGAGAAGGAAAGAAGAGCTGAGGCCCTTTGGGAAGCCCAGATCTGGGAGCCCCTGAGCTAGGGCTGTGACTCCCTCTTTGGAGCCCTGTAATTCCTGGTGTCTCCAAGCTTCTGGGTGCCACCGTGTTCCCCAGTGCCAGCTGTAGAAGCTGTTTATCAGAAAATTCTTTTTTTTTTTTGAAATGGAGTCTCCTTCTGTTGCCAGCCTGGAGTGCAGTGGCGTGATCTTAGCTCACTGCAACCTCTGCCTCCCAGGTTCAAGCAATTCTCCTGCCTCAGTCTCCTGAGTAGCTGGGACTACAGGTGAGCACCACCACGCCCAGCTAATTTTTGTAGTTTTTAGTAGAAACAGGGTTTCACCATGTTGGCCAGAATGGTCTCGATCTCTTGACCTCGTGATCTGCCTGCCTCAGCCACTGCGCCCAGCCCTATTTAACTTTTATTGTTTCTATTTATATCTTCTTTTACTATCCATGCCTTGAAAAGTTGTAGTAGCTATTATTTTTTGTTTATTCATCTTTTCATCTTTCTACCTAAAGTATGAGTAGTTTACATACCACAATTACAGTGTTATAATATTCTGTGTTTTTCTGTGTACTTGCTATTACCAGTGAGTTTTGCACCTTCAGATGAGTTCTTATTGCTCATTAATATCCTTTTCTTTGAGACTGAAGACCTCCCTTTAGCATTTCTTATAGGACAGGTCTGGTGTTAATGAAACCTCTCAGGTTTTGTTTGTCCGAAAGTCTTTATTTCTCCTTCATGTTTAAAGGACAGTTTCACCAGATAAACTATTCTAGAGCAAAAATTTTCTTCCTTCAGTGCTTTAAATATGTCATGCCATTCTCTCCTGGTCTGTAAGGTTTCCACTGAGATATCTGCTACCAGATGTATTGCAGCTCTAGTGTATGTTGTTTCTTTTCTCTTGTTGCTTCTAGGATCCTTGCTTTATCCTTGTACTTTGGGAGTTTGATTATTAAATGCTTGAAGGTAATCTTTTTTGTGTTAAATCTGCTGAGTATTCTATAACTTTCTTTTACTTGGATATGTATATCTTTCTCTAGGTTTGAGGAGTTCTGTGTTATTATCCCTTTGAAAAAACTTTCTACCCCTGTCTTATTCTCTACCTCCTCTTTAAGGTCAGTCATTCTCAGTTTTGCCCCCCCTTTCAAAGCTATTTTCTAGATCTTGTAGGTGTGCTTCATAGTTTTTTTTTCTTTTTTCTTTTGTCTCCTCTGACTGTGTATGTTCAAAGAGCCTACCTTCAAGCTCACTAATTCTTTCTTCTGCTTGATCAGTTCTGCTATTAAAAGACTCTGATGCATTCTTTAGTATGCCACAGGCATTTGTCATTTACAGAATTTCTGCTTATGTTTAATTATTGCAATCCCTTTGTTAAATTTGTCTAATGGGATTCTGAATTCCTTCTGTGTTATCAGACTTCTTTCTATATGTCTTCACCATCCTTTTATTTCCCTAAAGTATCACCCAGCTCTTCAGTCAATGTTCCCAGTTCAGCTCACCATTTTTCCACCCACCCACAAGAAACTTTCTCCCTCAGTTCTTATTCAGCCTTCCTACATTCCCTCCCCACATCCCATATTTTTCATTGCTCCTAAGTTCTTCTACACTTTGGTCATTTTACATTTGAGTTTTTCTTTTCTATATTCCTTCCTTTTCTCCTCCCCTACTGTTTTTATGCCTTGTAAAATATTTGTAATTTTTAATATTGTTTGCCTATATAAAGGAATTCTTGATCATTACAGAAAATACAGGTAAAATAAAAATAAACTGACCTGTAAACTCATCAGCTACAGATTGTGTCGGTTAACACTTGTTAACAATCCATAGTACTGTGATGAGTAGACGGACCTATTTTTCACAAAAGAAAGAAAACTAATATTTAAACCAAGTACTGTGAGCATTACTAAAATTCCAGTAACATCACTGTAGGACTGTAGAATAAGTTTACAAAGCATCTTCTTATTCACAACTGCAGAAAATTGGAATCTTAAACCTAAAGGGAACTTCAAAGATTTGTACCCAGCCTCCCCCACAGAGATCCTATAAAGAATGGGAAAACACAGGGACCCTGTAGGGTTGACTTGTAAGTCTTAGGAGAACACCCATTGGAAATGGTAAACCAGACTCCGCCTTTCCACCAATTTTGTTCTTTGGACTCCTCTGGTGATCGGTAAATTGTTATCATGTCATCTGAATATTTTAATTTGAAAGTGTAATTACTATTTCTAGAGTCTGAAGAACACACACACTCCACACACACCAATACCAAAAGGCAATAAAAAAAAACAGTAGAATTCAACAATCACAGGGAGAACAAGTTGGTAACATATGCTCATGCATAAAATTTTATATCTTTATAATCAATTTTTGTATACCATATGTGTTGTACTTGTGAAGTGGGTTTTTCATCACATTTTAAAGTTTAAACAAGTCAACATAGTTTTGGGGCAATGGACTCATTAAATGACTCTCAAAATTTAGATAAATTTTAAATGCAAGTAGGACCACTTGATTATAAGCCTGATTTCTTTGAGGGAAAAAAAATATATTCAGACCAGGGCTGTTTCACTGAAGCAAGCCTGTGGGCTTACTTGAAATAAACTAATATATCTTTTTAGCTCCCAATAAAAAATATAATCTATGACCCTCATAATTCAAGAATGGTCCAATAATCATTTGTGAAATGTTATGCATTGTCTAACTCTTCTAATAATACCAGTCTAGGGCTACAGGATGCTCTGAGTGAGTAATGTAGATGTGTTTTCACTAAGACAAGATATCTGTATCTGGGAAAGACTTCTCAAAAGTAATGTTTTGAAGGTGCTTTTTTGGGTTGACAGACTTTGGAGAATAATCCACATGCAACCCTGTTCTGCAACATAATTGATTGTTTAAAAATGAATTTCAAGTGTCTCTTCATATCATGCCAAAAATCCTTTCCAAAAAGCTTCTCTTTTATGTGTTCTAGATATTAAGCCCTTATCTAATATATGACTCGTAATTATTTTCTCTTATTTTATGTTTTATTTCACTCTTTTCATACTATTTTTTACAATACAAAAGTTTTCAAATTTGATGAAGTCAAATATTTATGTTTTCTTTTGTTTCCTGTCCTTTTGGTGACACATTCATGAATCGTTGACAAATCCAATGTCAACATGATTTTCCTGTATAGAATCTTGTAAGAATTTTATTTTTCACTCTTACATTTGGTCTCTGATACATTTTGAGTTAAATTTTGTATATGGTGTGAGGTAAGGTTTAAGTCTTTCTTTTGCATGTGTATATCCACTTTTCCCAGCACCGCTTGTTGAAAAATAGTCTTTTCCCCTGTGGAATGGTCCTCAAAAATAATTTTTACTAAATACCAAAGGATTATTTCTGTGCTCTCTATTATTTTCCATTGGTCTTTATGACTGTCCTTATACCAATAGCTCACTCTTTTGACTACTATAGATTTGTACAATGTTTTGAAATCAGGAAATGTGAATTCTTCAACTTTGTTCTTTTTTGAAGACAGTTTTGGCTATTTGGGATCCCTTGAGATTCCATATTAATATTAAAAAGGATTTTTCCTCTATTTGCAAACACACACACACACCAAAAGTAAAGCAAAAACAAAAAAAAGCCATTGGGATTTCAATAGGGATGACAATGAGTCTATGGATCCCTTTGGGAAATGTTGACATCTTAACAATATTTGTCTTCTATTCCAGGAAAATCCGTGAACACACTATGTGTTTCCATTTATTTATTTATTCTTTAATATATTTTGACAATTTTTTCTAAGTTTCTCCTTAAGTATATTCCCAAATATTTTATTGTTACTGACACTATTGAAAATGAAATTGTTTTCTTAATTTCATTTCTGGATATTCATTGGCAATTAATTTTTGCATGTTGACTCTGTATCCTGCCTCTTTATGGAAATTAAGAGGCGTAATTCTAATTTTTTTCAAATTCAAGGTTTTAACATATAACGTCATATAATTTGCAAGCAGAGAATGTTTTACTTCTTCCTTTCAAAAGTTAATGCCTTTTCCCCACCCCCCTTTTTAAAAAACCTGATTGGTACAGTAGGACTTCCAATACTGTGCTAAATAATAATTATTAAAGTGAACATTCTTGATCTGAAGGTATAAGCTTTCAGTCCCTCATCACTGAGATTGATGGTAACCAGGAGTTTTTATATGTGACATGAATATATCTTACGTTTAACAGTTTCTCATGACAGTCTTAGGCATAGTTTAGTAGCACTTGAAATGTGTATTCTGAAGAGTGAATCTGCTTCTCTTTTACATGTCAAAATCTGTATCTCTTCAGTTACTCATATCTTCTATGAATTCTTACTTTATTATGTTACTGCCAACAACAATCAACCCACACCTTATTCCAATACCTTTACAACTTTGAGAAATTTTAGAAATTAATTTTTGAACTTTGAGATAATACAGAATCACACATGTGAAGGTCTGCAATCATGTGGAGATATTCTGTCTATGCTTTATCTGGTTTTTGCCAATGGTAACATCTCAGGAAATGATCCTACAGTATCATAACTAGGGTTTTGATGTTGATATAATCAAAACTTTCAAACCATTTCCATAGTGCAAGCATCTTCAGTCACACTCACTTATTTCCCTTACTTTACCCCTTTGCCCCTGGAAAAATGGTTCTACAGCTCTATCATTTTGTCCTTTAAATAATGAATTATGAAGTAATCATATAATATAACATTTTAGCATTACTTTTTTCACTCAACCTTATTCTGTGGTGATTCTCCCAAGTTGTGGTATGTGTTAATAATACTTGGTTACTTTTTATTACTGACTACTATTACATGATATGGATATAATGCAGTTTGTTAAACAACTTACTGGATTTTTTTATCCACAACTATTTATTAGAAAGAGAATAATAAACTTCATCCTATATTCTTGGATGCTCTTTTCAATAGCATGATGTGTACTTTCAATCACCCAGTGGTCCATATTCTCCCCCTCCCAAACTAAGCACTAATGCTGCCCAATGATTCTCCAACGTTATGGCACATTAGATTACCCTGGCAAGCTTTTAATAAAAATCCCAGTGCTTTTGTTGCATGCTGCAATAATCAAATGAAAAGTCCTTGTGTCAGAGCTAGGCATCAGTATTTTGAAAGATCCCCTGTTGTATCCAGTGTGCTAAGAAGCAAAAAACAACTGCATGGCCACAGCCAAAGACCCTGTTTCAGTATCTTAAGAGTATTTCCATTGCTTTTGTTGCCTACATATCCATCAAGAATTGACAAAGGAAAACCTTCATACATTCACCAATTATACAATTGTACAAACAGACAAATTATCAGAGAGGAGTCAAAGGGAATCTTTTTAAAGCTGCTCTTCCCATCATTTCTAAATGTTTGATGGGTCAAAAGGTTTTCCAAGTATCTCTCGCAAGGTATAAGGCAAAGAGAGGAACAGAGAGATATATATAAAAGGGATCGATTTTCCTTTTGAATCTATATTTATGTCTAGTTCAAGTCCTGGTTTCTGCTTTACACTGCTCAGTAGTGGTGCCATAGGGAGTTGAAGACCTCAGAGTGGGAGACATGCAGTAGTCTAGGGAACAGACACCAGCTTTTGGCAAAGTTCTCCCACACTCAGGAGGAGAGACAAGCAGTGAGTGAGGAGACCATGCAGACTAACACTGAATGTGTTGAGGCAGAAGCCATTGAACACAGAGACTCCATTGAGGTTCAATGGGGAAGTCATAAAAAATAACGTATGCAGGTAAATTTTCAACCCAGTGACACCTTGATTTCTGTTCATTTGTTTAAAATGAAGAAGTCAGATATTTTTTGCACACCAGAGACTGTGCTTATAAATTCATACCTTTACATACAGAAACAATCTCTTTGAGCTACCTTTTCTTTGGCATTTAAAAATAATACCTGTATTTCTTAGAAGCATGAAAGAACCCTAGTTTGAAAAACAATTAAGTTCATTTACAAAAATTGAAATGAACTAGATTTTATGTCAAATTTCATTGTTTGCAAAGAATATGTCAATAAGACAAAGCCTGCACGCTTTGACTCAAGTAGAAAGTTGCAAGGTTGTAGGATTATGTTTGAAAAAGCTCCATGAACCAATTTTGTTGAGTTTTATGTACCTGGATTTAGGCAGTGTAAAAGTTATTATGTTGGTTAATGTGATAAAGGCTTTATTTATAATCATTTTAAGGTCAATAAGGTTAAAAATAATTGATTTCATTATGCAATTAATAAATAAGACAGACTGCATTTTTAGAGAAAAGACTTATCTGTTGACACAAATTACAGCCCTGGGAAGACTCTTTCTTACAGAAAAATATAAATGCAAACACTAGGAACAATGGTTCATGTTTCTAATAATCAGTGATGATTAATCTGGATATCAGTGAAGGGATAATTGAGATTACAAATGAAGATTACATATCAATAATTACTCTGGTAATTTACAAAATTTCTTTCGAAGTTTATGCACACATTTTTTTTTACAACACTTTATACTAAATGAAGTAATAAGAGTGTTTAGGTCCCCTGAATCCTGTTGTTTCCTCAACGATGACTGCCCATCAGAAAGTGTTGCCTTCATCTCCTGTGGCAAATCAGGAATGAATCCCGCCAAAATATTTAAGGCTTCTGCATCTGTGTGGAAAGAGGACTGCAGGAATTCTGTCAAGAAAGTGGAGGAGGTCTAAGTGTGAAAAAAATATTCATGTAATGAGAGTCAAGAAAATTATAATAGTTTTCATAGTGACAAAGGAGACCACTGCCTCAATATGATGTAACATCAAGACAGTGCTGCAGTGCACCCCACCTCCTGTGGGTCTCTGGGGAGCATCACCTCCTCTGAGGCTTCACTCTAGATCCACCATTTCACCCTGGCTGCCATGTAGGAAGGGCACCAAGAGCCTCTAAGTGAGGCACCTAGCCATTCCCCAAGCTTTCCCTCCCTTGGTGAGATTCCTGGTGAGACCCTTACAATGGAAATACAAGAAGAGTCCAATCTTTCATCACCACAGTAGAGTGGGAACTGAGTGTTGGCAGCCAATGAGATCTCCAGCAGAATGTGTAGACTGAGGTTGCAATTGGGGGTGGGGAGTGAAGGTAGGGAGTGGAGGGGTGGAAGAAAGGGTGGGACAGTGGGGTGAGACAAAGGGCAGGGGTGGGGGTAGAGGGCCAGGACTCTCACCTGATGGTGCGCCATTTGCAATTGCAAGCTCCTCCTGGACACTAGAGTTTCTTCTCCCTAATTTCTCACAGAACTTCTGAATGGCATCAACAAGTGGGTGTTTACATACCCACTTAGGCAGCAAATGCTTCGAGCCCGCTATGGTCTCGCTAGGAAACTGGCTCAGCAGCAGCCCTACTCCTAGGAGGTGGGACAAGAACAAGAGCTGCATCCTAGGTCTGGTCTGGGCTTTTCAGCCTTTCTCTGGGGACTGGGATGCTGTGGCCTACAGACCTAGAGCTCTGTGCCTGTCCTTGGCTTCAGGCTGTTTTCCCTACCTGGCTCAACCAGGCTTTTAAGTCCTTTGGGCTATCACTCAGCTCTTGAGTTAGTGGTCCCAGCTCCACCTCTTTCCCGACCCACCTCCCTGGAATTTTGTTTCTCAGTTCATATTCACTTTGCCGGCCTCCCTTCTCACATTCATGTCTGTTCATGCTCACATTGTTCTACTCTTTGCTCCTTTTAAAGTTGGATGTCTACTCAAATATTTGCGCTGTTTTTCATGTTTGTTTTATAACTCAAAAGCGTGACACTGTCGTTATAGAAAATAGAGGTAAGCAAAACAAAGGTAAATATGACTTGTAAGCTCACTGTCAGAGTTGATCTCAGTTTGGTCTTGCTGTATGAACTTTTATTTTTCATCCAGTTATCCTCACATTTATGTATATTTCTCCTACAGAGCATTAAAATATTATGATTAGATTTCATACTCCCTGGTATATCCATCCATAGTAGTCTGATGAGTGGAGGGGTATATTTTTCACTGATGAAAGAAAGCAGACTATGTTTAACTAAGTCGTGTGAGAAGCATTAAAATGTGCAATAACATTTCAGGTTTCTGTAATAATGTTTAAAATTTATAATGCACATTCCCACTCCCTATGGCAGAAAACTGGAATCTTAAGTTTAGAGGGAATACAAAGGTCAGTAATTACATCTGCCCTCTAAAGATCCTGACAAGGATGAAAAAAATACTTGGGGGAGGAGTGTGAAAAAAAAAATCATGTCAAGGAGAGTCAAGAAAATTATAATGGTTTTCATAGTGATAAAGGAGAGTGTTGCCTCAATATGATTGCAACCACCCAAGGGGTTCTTCCTGCCCACTGCATAAAGACCACAGCATTTTAGTAGAGAATGAGTTTAATAGACACAGGGCTGGCCATGCCACATGGGAGACAGAATTATCTCATTCAAAGCTCGTAGGTTAGAGGTTTTTCAAGGGCAGTTTGGAGGAGAGGGTGGGGGTCCCCAGGTAACAGGTGCTAGCTATCGATTGATTAGGGTAGAGATGAAATTATAAGGGGTTGAAACTGTCCTGTTGTTGGTCAAATCACTTCTGGATGGGGCCACAGGAGCAGGGGTTGTTGGTCCAGGTGGAGCCATGGATGTCAGACATGCAAAAATCTTGGAAAGATATCTCAACGGGTCAATCTACAACAGCGGTGTTATTTGTAGGAGTTATTGGAGAAGTTGCATATCTTATAACTTCCAGAATAATGTCTGCACTTTACCAGGACTCAGACTCATCTTCCCACCTCAGCTAGATGGCCTCCTATTAGCTTTACAAAAGTGGTTGAGTTTTGAGCAAGGCCTATTATCGTTTAAACTGTAGTCTAAATGTCTTCCAAAGTTAGCTTGGGTCAATAGCCCAGAAATAACAAATGGAAAGGTAAGATGGGAGTTGGGTTGGGTTAGCTTGGCTTACTGTTATGATTTTCTCACTGATATAACTTTTGCAAAGGCAATCTCACTAAGTTAGATTAAAACTTAAGTTTGAAATTGTATATCCCAAACTCTTGTTCTATGGTAGTGTGAAAGGAAAATAAATCTTGAGACCCCAAAATCACTAAACCAAAGGGAAAAGTCAAGCTTGGAACTACTTAGGGCAAACGTGCCTCCCATGCTATTCCTAAAAAAGATAGCTGCTAAGATAGAAAGCTACATATCTCCCTCATAAGGCAATTCCTCTTGGACAAAAAACAGTCAGAACTCAAAGTCATTCCTCTGCTCAGTGAGATAAATGCATATCGGATTGCCTCCTTTGGAAAGGCTAATCAGAAACTGAAAAGAATGCAACCATTTATCTTTTACCTACCTATGACCCGGAAGCCTCCCCCGCCCCCCAAACCTTTGAGTTACCCTGGCCTTTCTGGACGGAACCAATGTACATCTTACATATATTGATTGATGTCTCATGACTTCCTAAAATGTATAAAATCAAGCTGTGACCCAATCACCTAGGGCATATGTCATCTGGACCACAGGTTGTGTCATGGGTGAATGTTCTTAACTTTGGCAAAATAAGCTTCCTAAATTGATTGAGACTTGTCTCAGATATTTGGGGTTCACATTTGGTAACTGCAAAGGGATTCTGAGTTGAGGTGCCTCTGACCTTTGACAAATCTCCTATTGGTTCTTGGTACTAGCTTGAATTATCTTTGTGACTCAAACCAATAGGACAATTTGCTGAGGCCTGGAAGAGGCCCTCCAGAGAATCCCTGATCTCCCAAAATTTAGTTGAGATGTAAAGTTTTTGCTGTACAACTCCTTTTTTGAGTTTTATTTGCTTCCAACATGGAAGGCAAGTTTTCCTGCTTCCATGATGATGGAAGGCAGGTAACTCCTTTCTGGGGTTTGAGCTCATTTCCAACAGGGAAGGCAAGTTGAGTTTTTTTTCCTGCTTCCATTACTGGTGGCAGATATCTGAGTTACCAGTGGTGAGTTTGTATTGGTCTGCAGCAACTTCAATTCCCGCCTCCTCAGTAGAAAGAATTTGACTGAGGGGTATAAGGTAAAAGAAGACACCAAGGTGACTTTCTGAGCAGAAGTGGAGTTTTTTGGGGTTTGTTTGTTTGTTTGTTTGTTTTTAGGTTTTGAACAGGAAATAAAGGAAAGTTCACTTGCAAGAGATCCAAGAGGACACTTGGAGAACAAGTGCTAGTTCAACTGCGGTGATTAACCGTGATCCTAGGACTTTATAGGCTGGCCCCTTTCCCATGAGTCTTCCCTTAGGGTGGGCTGCCTGCATGCACAGTGCCCTCCTTACTCTTGAGAATTAAACACATGCAGTGTGTTTAGGAAGTTGTACTCATGCCCGTCTGAGGCTTTCTTCCCTTTTCTGGTGAAGTGTCCCAAGAAGGTCATACTTTGCCATTTTGTCTCCTTTGGAATGTGCATTCAATTAACACTTTAATGTGAATAGCTGTGAATAATCAGGAGGTTGTCTCTCTATGGTGCCCTGGTGCCAGTTGCCAAATTATCATTTTTAGAAAGGCAGTGTGATAATTGTCAAACTATCACTTGATATTCCTAGTTGGTGGGAGAGAATAGCCCTCTACTGCCCCGCTCATGCCTATAACTACCTGTAATACCTCTAGGATGGCAGAGAACAGTCTTCGGACTGAGACCCATCCCTAGGTAAGTAGCTGAATTGGGGTTTTGTCTTGGGTAAAGTTAAGATTAACAACTAGCTGGTCTTAATTTCTCCTTAACATCAGAGCACTCAGTGATCATGTTGTTTGGTTTTTTGTTGTTGTTTATTCCAGTCTTTCTCCCATCAAATTTGACCAACTCAAGCTAACTTGGTCAAATCCAAATGAGAATTCCAAATTATGGATAAAAAGTCCTCTTTGAATTGACTAAAATTCTTTGTAGCTGCAAAAGAAGGGGAGAAAAAAACACCAAAAAAAAAAAAAAAAAAAAGCCACCATGTACTTGGTTTATGTGTTTGCTTCCTATCTTAAAAAACAATTGTTCTTTCACTTACTTTTCTTCCACACTATACTTCTTTCCCCCTTTGCCATCTTCAGTACCAAGAAAAATCTAGAGAAGACTTCTAATGACTTGAACCGCTTAAAGAACTCAGAACAAAGATACCATTCACCCCTTTTGGGTTGCTCTGTTTTCTTTATGGAATTTCAAGAGTCTTGGGCAGTTTCTTCTTAGATTTAAAGCTCTGCTTTCCCATATTGCATTATCTGACCCCTTTGGCTTTGCAGGTACCAGAGATTACCTTGTACTGTGAGAGGATATCACCTTGGCGTGTGTAATGGTGGATGAGAGCTACAAAGTTAGGGGTGGCTGAGGACAGTTTACAGGAAGTGGTCTTGGCTGTTGTTGCTTTTTCCCCTCTCCTAGGAAGCTGTTGTTTAAGGATCCTACTTCAAGTTTGGAGATATATTGTAAAGGATCCTCTCCATTGCTTTTTCTCCCAAAATTAATCTTGATTTGGCTTGTCTGTGTGCATTTGTGTGAGGAACTGAGCTGTTCTTTTCATAGATAAATGAGAGACTGAGTTTCCTCAGCTCTGAAGAGAAAGGGCATTTTGCTCCTCCCAGCCTAAAGGTGCCCTTGGGTGACCATGGGCCTCATGGGAATGTCTCGGGCCTTGATTCCCCATGACATTCAGCAGCCCTAAAGGGAACACAAAACAAAATTAGTTTTAAAAAGACTCATCCAGGAAGCACATATAGGAGCTGGTCGCTCCACATTTTGAGCCCTCTTGGCGGGGCTTATGCCTCTGGGGAGAGAAACTGAGACACATAAGAGGGTGGCAATGACTCAGTGGGGACACACTGTGGTGTCTCACCCACAAGCAGCACACTTCAAACCACTCCACAAAAACCCTAGGCCACAGCTCAGGTCCTTCTTTTAAGAAAAAAAAAAGTGAGAAACAAATAGTCTAAGAATTAAGAGAATGACTTTCTTTCAGGCACTCCATTGGTTTTATGGTACCTCTACTTGCTAGGGTTTGTGCAAAATGGAAATATTATGGTCATTGTGCACATTTACATCAAGGAAAAAGAGCCCTAAGGTTGACCTGCAAACTATAGAGTTCTCTTTTTCTCTATTTTCTTTTCTGCCTGCTTTAAAGCTGCTGTATTTTTCTATTAAGATAAAATCCACTGTTTAGTCTTTGGTTGTATGAGTGTGTGTGTGTGTGTGTGTGTGTGTATGTGTACTACATGTATTTTCTTGTGTTCTGGCCACAAGGTACCAAATTGGCTTAAAGAGGATTCATAAATTAAATAACATCCCAAATGCTTTTCAAGTTCATGTGACTTAAGTAAAATCCTTAATAAGCTAGCCTTAAAATTATTGGTAAGGTAACATTAGAAATGTCCTAAGAATTGCCAGCACACATTTTTGTTTGCATTTATTGATCAAGGAATTTCATACTTATTTCATTCAAATGCTATTACGAATTTTTAGCATAAGGGTTACAAAACTATAAACCCATTCCAAAACAGAATAATTTATGCTTGTGTAATTTTTGATAAATAAGACATTAATATTGATTTAATGAAATGGCTAAATCTTGAATTTTTTAGTAAAGTAACCATATATTTAATCTTAAGATTCCTACTTAGGTACACATCTGAAATTCATAGGCTACATAAGATGGTTGACAGGAAAATAACTAACCACCCAAGGGGTTCACCTCACCCGCTGCCTAGACAGAGCTGATTTATCAAGATGGGAAACTGCCATAGAGAAAGAGTAATTCACACAGATCTGGCTATGTGGGAGACTAGAGTTTTATTATTACTCTAGTCAGTCTCTTTGAGAATTCAGGGATCAGAGTTTTTAAGGACAATTTGGTGGGTAGGAGTCAGTGAGCTGGGAGTTCAGATTGGTTGGGTTGGAGATGAAATCATAGGGAGTCTAAGCTGTCCTCTTATGCCAAGTCATTTCCTGGATGGAGGCCACAAAACCAGATAAGCCAGTTTATCACTTCTGATCCATCAAGTGTAGGGTCTGTAAAATATCTCAAGTGCTGATCTTATATTTTACATATGTTATATGTTATCCCCAGGAGCAATTTGGGAAGATTTAGAATCTTGCAGCCTCCAGCTGCATGACACCTAAACTATAATTTGTAATCTTGTGGCTGTAGGCAGTCTAGTTCCTAGGCAGGAAGGGGGTTTGTTTTGGGAAAGCACTGTTATTCTCCTTGTTTCAAAGCCAAACTATAAACTAAGTTATTCCCAAAGTTAGCTTGGCCTATGCCCAGGAATGAACAAGGAAAACTTGGAGGTTAGAAGCAAAATGGAGTCAGTTAGATGAGATATTTTTCAGTCTCAATTACAATTTAGCAATGGTAGTTTCATAACTTCAAATGATGACTAGCACAGTTTCATAAATAATCTAGGTAAACTAATAAAATAAAATAATTAGGTAAATGTAATGGGATAAATACAAACTTGTCATAATTTAGAATCTAAAGTTATATTAAATTTAATAATGAATATTTCATTAATTGGGTGTTTTCTAGTTAAAAAAAAATTGTAGGGAAACATTTTTTTCTTAAAAAATGTACCCCCTTTCTAAAGTGAATAATTTTTGTCTAATTTAAAGCTTATTTAAAGTTTACATATAAAATAAAGTAAAAGGAACCAGGAAATTTTTTAAAAAATTATATGAGAAGGAATCTTGTATGGTAAATTTTGTCCTGGAATACAATGACTAGTTGTTTAAAAAGGAGGGATGTTCGGGACAAGCTAGAAAGTCCAAGAATGTCATGAATGGTCTGTGTAAGTCATAATAAGAGGATTTATGACAAAAAAAATTTTATATGACCAAGTTGTCTATAACTAAAGGGAAATTACAATGGTCTTTCTAGAGATTGAGTTCTGGTTTTAAAAAAACTACAACACTTATACACTAAAGAATTAGTTCGAACTATGAAATTGTCTTAAGGTGTTGGTTTACCCTTAATAAATTACAAGACATTATACTTTTGTTTTTACACAAAGCTCTACTTTTATTGCATCTCATTGTTTTCAGCTTTCTCTCTTCTTTTAAAAGGCCTGAAATAATAACTGTATCCTTCAACCAGTTTTCAGCTCCTGTAAGTTTATTCTTTCCCCTTTAGATTCTAACTGTTGTGCCCTGATGCCAAAAAAAAAAAAGTTTTATCTTTATCTAAAGGAAATGTTTCCTTCCAACATGATATTCCCCACAGAGAACAGGAGTCACAATGCAGAAAATCTTTTCTTTTGCCTTTGTGTAACTAGCCTAATAAACAGATCTTACTCTTTATTGAAATAATTTCTATGTAATTATTATTAAGTTCGGTTTGCTTAGAAAAAAATAAGATTTAAAAAAAATTTAATTTAGGTCATTATATCATGTAACTTTCTGCATGCGCTTTTAGAGTCCTTGTGCCATTAAGTTACAGCGCTTTGACTCCTAGGTCTAAAAAGGACACTAAGTTGTGATAAATCTTAAAAACTGACAGCAGTTAAATCCTCATCTGCAGACCCAGTAGAAGACACCAATCAAAATAAACTGCATTTGTGAGGCACAGGACAATAAATTAAAACTATTCAACTCCTCAAGGCCCAGGGACCACTGTAGAAGATGTACATGCATGAGATTGTAAGGGCCAATTTTGAGAGATAAAATAAGTTCAGTTTCTCTATAAATAAACCACTAATGTCAAAGACACACAAGCAAGACCAGCATATGAGCCCCTGTGTCAGATTAACAAGGTTTTATTGGATCAGTAACCCACTCATTAATAAAGATTATAAAGGTTATAAAAAGGCTATGAAAATTATATCTTATGCTCAAGATGATTAAAATTTTATAGATTGTTTATAAAATTTTGAAAAACTTAATTGGCCTCATGCTGCTTTTATTAGGACTTATTGATTGGGAAATTAAGTCTTCTCTCTCAAAGAATAGAGGTTTTCACCTCTTCAAAAAAATCTTTGAGTTATCACTTTGGTTAAACGGATGACTTACTTTTAGATTTTAGAATCAAAAATCAATTTTTGAATCAATATATCTGTGATTCTATTTTGTGATGTCAAGCATTTTAAACTTTTTTGTATTTGACAAACTTCCCAAAGTCAAACTCTAATGGGTTCTCATTAATTTTTTGATATGAGTTCCCTGAGGTCCAAAAGAGACATATTCAGCTTATTTGGCATAAAAATTATACAGGAAGCATGGCCAAGTATGAAATGGTGTTTGGCTTTCTTTGGGCTGTGCTTGTATAAATGTTGTTGGTATGCCTTCCAAAATTATGGGAAACTCCTATAATTCTGATATGACTTAGTGTATGTTACTAATAATTATAATTGTTATGTAAAATTGTTGTATGCTACAGAAGTAACCAAAATTCCTAGTCAATTGTGGCGTTAACAATGGCTGTCCTTGTGCCATTCACAGACAATTATTCTCATGTTTTGATCCTCTTTGAAAGGTGGTTTATAATCAACTGCAGGACTTTGATAGTTGCTCTTGAATGTAGGTTTCTAATAACTTTGAAAATTGTGACACTAGAATAGAGGAAAAACTTTCAGGACTCTAATGGAGAGCTGAAATGTTCATGAATATCAAACAAAACAGAGTTAACTGCATGTACCAAACTAATAGAAGACTGAAGTGATCTTTTTTACTTTCTTACTTAAAATGTTGCTGATCCTTTGTTTTGTTTTTCAGAGTTAAAGTACTTTTGAGCTATTGGCAGCTTATAACAATTGAGTAAATTATACTCCAGTGAACAAAATTTGGAGCGTATTTCTTTCTCTCTACCTGATTTCTCCATAATATAGAAACTATCTGTGAGTATTCTTAACTTATGACAATATAGTTATTTGCATAAGTGCAATAAGGATGTTTTCTTTTGCAGCAGGGAATTAGTGGAGAAACTGATTATTTTACTAAGGCTCTGACTGGAATGGTGTGCTTTCCATTAAGGAATCAAACCTGACTTACAGAATCAACAAAAACCCCTTGGAAAAACTAGCCTCATACTTTGTCTACACCGTCTCTGTACAGGGTTGCTGACCTGTGGTAAGTAGAGAATGTCATTTTATGACAGGACTTGTAGCCTTAAGTTATCTGGGGACCTCAAGAGGACAGGAATTTACCCAACTCATAGGTATTTGATGGTACAAAGCCATGGCTGGGCTTGGATTTTAAAAAGTCTTACCTGAGATTTCTTCTATGGAACAAAGTTTCATCAAAGCCAATTTTAAAACCAATGCAAAACATAATCATTCTTGCTACACTTTATATAAATAGTCAGGCCAAATATAATAAAGCAAATTGGTCCTACCATGATTTGTCTTTAGTAAAAATGGGAAACTGGAGAGAGAAAAGTTAAGTCTTAAAAACCATTGTACATCTGTTTTTAGATTCTAGCTTTGCAGTTTTTATTACTTTCTACAGTTTGAACTAAATTCTAATTTTTCCCTTCTATGAGTCTCCAAAATAATATTTTCAATTTTTTTCTTCCTTCTTTTCCTTTTTTCCCTCCATTTTCCTAATTTGAAATCACTGAAAACTAAGATGTGATTTCTTAAAGCCCTGCAAACTGAATCTAGACAACTTAAACTTCAGAAGAAAATAACAGCAACCTACTTACATATATAAGGACTTTCATACCTGCCTACTGATGTAGGGACTTCAGAGCAATATGGCCTATATAGATATAGATTTTCTAGGGTTGTTCATTTTGTGTTGTTGGTTTTCTCCCTTCCTTCCTCCCCCTATTTTCTCTTCATAAGGTGTGAAACTTCCCAACCTGCTTAAAATGAGCTGTCTTAAAAACATGGGACCTACCCATCTAGGAATAAACCATCCTAACCATAAGCAATCAAGTGAAACCTGGGACCACAGATGCATTTTCTTCTAAAATGCTTTCTCCAACAGATTTTTAAAAGAAAGAGGGGGGGAGAAATATGAAAGGAGAAGAAATCTTGAGGCCTCCAAATCACTAAGCTAACAGGAAAGTGAAGCTGGGAAGTGGTAAGGGCAAACCTGCCTCCCATTCTATTCAAAGTCATTTCTCTGCTCACTGAGATAAAAGCATATCTGATTGCCTCCTTTGGAAAGGCTAATCAGAAACTCAAAATAATGCAACCATTTATCTGTTATCTACCTATGACCTGGAATCCCCTTCTTAACTTTGAGTTGTCCTGGCCTTTCTGAACAGAACCAATGTACACCTTACATACACTGATTGATATCTCATGTCTCCATAAAATGTATAAAACCAAGCTGTGCCCCAACTACCTGGGGCACATGTCATCAGGACCTCCTAAGGCTGTGTCGTGGGAGCACATCCTTAACTTTGGCAAAATAAACTTTCTAAACTGACTGAGACTTGTCGCAGATATTTGGGGTTCACAGTAGCTACTTTTAGTAGCTATTAATAGGTCATTGATGATGACTAGTTTCAGTAGTCTAAGAAGTTGTGAAAAGCCAGATTAAATTTAAAGTACACAAGTCTTTGAAGTCTTTAATATGTAAATAGGCATTGTTAACCTCTAAGAAGATAGTATCGCCATTTTCTATTATTAGTATTATATTGGTTCACCAAACTAGCATATGTAACACAGCTTTGGACATATTGCATTTAAATATTGCTTCACTTGTTCTATCTGCTTTTTAACTATTTTGAAGCAATTTTTTTTTTTTTTTTTTGAGACAGAGTCTCACGCTGTCGCCCAGGTTGGAGTGCAGTGGCGCGATCACGGCTCACTGCAAGCTCCGCCTCCTGGGTTTTTGAAGCAATTTTTAATAGTTGCATTACCAAACCAAACTTGGGTCAGCTTGACTGCCACAGCAATGGCAAACACACACTCCTAGGCTTGCAGAGAGATTAAAAAAAAAAAAAAGGCATTTATTGCAGAGCAGAAAACAAGGAGAACTGCTAGCTAATATTTAAGACCAAAACTCCCTGATAGCTTACAAGCAAGAGATTGTTAAAGGCTGAGGTAAAGGGGATCTCTAAACTGAGTTAGGGCTGAGGAATTTCTGGAATTTCCTTACCTACTTTCTGGTTCTGGTCCGTCTGAGATTCCATTCTGTTTGAGGTCTATGTGACAGCAATCAGCATTTTTCGTGCAGTAGAGGTCCTTGATTCTGAAAAAAATTTGAGGATACATGTCAAGATGTTACCACTAGTTTATACAGGAAACCAAACATCTTGTGACTCTAATTTACACAAGGTTGATTATTGTCTAAGTTATGATTACCTTCTTGCTTAGCAAGTTATTTATTCACGTCACCAGTTGCTGGTTGCAAAGGTAGCCAGATGAATGGAATTTCCCTTGAAGGGACTCAAATCTTTCTGTATTCCCATGATTTGAAGAGGCGATAGGAACCTGGCAGGCCCTTAAGAGGCATTTCTACTCCATCTAATTTGCAATCTCCCTCTCACTGTAAGAAAATGTACCAAATCTCCTTCAGCAATTCACATTTTGATTCACCAACAGTAGCTAAAATAATGGTGTGCAAATGTGCTTTAATGAAAAAAATTCAGTAATATTGATAATAATAACAATAAAAGATATACTTCTTTGCTAAATGTCAAGCATTATGCTAAATGCTTAACATGATGTATCTAACAATTCTTACAACAATGCCACAGAGTACATACTATTGTCCCCATTTTACCAATGAGAGGACTGAGGCACAGCGAGGTGAAGCCAATTTCTTAGGGTAACACAACTAAGTGGTTGAGTAGTGATATAAACCAAGCAGTCTGATTTCACAATTGTCACTCTTCAAAAATTGTATACTGCTTTCCAAATCAAATTTATCTATGCAACTCCTTTCCAGCTCACATATTCCTTAAGATGTTATCATTCTATAAAATAGCTTGCCCCTTTCTTTCCATGGACCCTCCAGTAATCCATAGTTGTCTGAATGGTATCTCCGTATAGATGAGTATAGGTCTCTTTAAGAGGTCACCATGAAGTAGAATGACATTATATTAATCTGCCTCATGAAAGTGGCAAGGGAGGATTTATTTTAATGTACTTACTCATACTATAAGATATAGTAGCTAGTTGATAACTCATTTGAGTTTACCTATTTTGAACATACTCTGTCTTCACTTTTATCAGAAATAATTGGCTTTTCTTGACATCCAGTTTTCTATCTATGAGTAAAGATTATATGTTCCTAGCTAATAATTTTCTGTCACAATTCTGGATATTTTTCTATCTATCTGTATCTACCTATATAGTCACACATTTCTTAACTATGGGGAAAATATCTCCAGGGAACTTCAGAGATCTTTATGGCAGCACCCTCCACACCCCCATCACAGGTCTGGAGACCTAGGATGGAAAAAAATGGTTTCGTGGGCCAGGCCCAGGGCCCCACTGCTCTGTGCAGCCTTGGGACATAGTGCCCTGCATCCCAGTTGCTCCAGCTCCAGCTGTGGCTAAAAGGAGCCAAGGTATAACTCAGGTCACTGCTTCCAAGAGTGCAAAAGCCAAGCCTTGACAGCTTCCACATGGTGTTGGGCCTGCAGTGTGCAGAGTGTGACAGATGAAGTTTGGGAACCTCCACCTAGATTTCAGAGAATGTATGAAAACACCTGGATGTTTAGGCAGAAGTAGGTTGTAGGGGCAGAGCCCTCATGGAGAACGTCTACTAGGAAGTGCAGAGGGGAAATGTAGGGTTGGAGCCTCCAGACACAATCCCCACTAGGACCCTGCCTAGTGTAGCTGTGAGAAGAGGACCACCTTTCTCCAGATGCCAGAATGGTAGATTCATCAACAGGTTGCACCATAGACCTGGAAAAGCTGCAGGCACCCAACACCAGCCCATGAAAGCAGCCTCAGGGGCTGTACTCTGCAGAGCCACAGGGGCAGAGCTGCCCAAGGCCTTGGGAGCCCATCTCTTGCATCAGCGTGACCTGGATGTGAGACATGGAGTCAAAGGAGATTATACTGGAGCTTTAAGATTTAATGACTGCCCTACTGGGGTTCATATTTGCTTGGGGTCTGTAGCCTCTTTGTTTTGGCCCATGTCTCCTATTTGGAATAGGAGCATTTATCCAATGCCTGTACCTGCATTATACCTTGAAAGCAATTAACTTGTTTTTTGATGTTTACAAGTTCATAGGCAGAAGGGACTTGCCTTGTCTCAGATGAGACTTCGGACTTGGACTTTCGAGTTAATGCTGGAATGAGTTAAGACGTTGGGGAACTGTTAAGATGGGATAATTGTATTTTGCAATGTGAGAAGGACATGAGATTTTGGAGGGGCCAAGGGCAGAATGATGTGGTTTGACTCTGTGTCCCCACCTAAATCTCATGTCAAATTGTAATCCCCACACATAAGGGGAGAGATGTCATGGGAGGTGATTGGATCATGGGGGTGGATTTCCCCATGCTGTTCTTATGACAGTGAGTGAGTTCTCATAAGATCTGATGGTTTAAAAGTGTACTCTCTCCTGCTGCTATGTAAGACAAGCTTTGCTTTCCTTTCACCCTCTGCCATAATTATAAGTTTTCTGAGGCCTCCCAAGCCACGTAGAACTGTGAATCAATTAAACCTCTTTTCTTTGTAAATTACCCAGTCTCAGCTAGTTCTTTATAGCAATGTGAAAATGTACTAATACATTGATGTAACATCAAGACAGTGCTGTAATGCATCCTACCTCCAGGAGGTCTGTAGGCAGCCCTACCTCCCCAAAGCTTCACCCTCCTTGGTGAGAAGGGCACCGAGAGCCTCTCATTCGGGCAGCTTGCTATTTCCACAACTTTCCCTCCCTTGGTGAGATTCTCAGTGAGACCCTTTCAACACAAACACATTACAAAAGAAAAATCTGACCTTTACCACCACAGTAGAGTGGGGACTGGGTGTGGGCAGCCAATGAGATCTCCAACAGAGTGTGTGGACTGTGGTTATGATTGGTGGATGGGGCGTCTGCCCTCCAAAGATCCTGACAAGGTTAAGAAAATACAGGGGCCTCTGGAGTTGATCTTAAGTCTTAGTGAAGTATTGACTTGAGGTCTTTTTACTTTGTACAGTGGTGGGAAATCAGATTCTATCAGTTTCTAGTAATTTCTTACATTCCTTTGACTCCTCTCTTATAGCAATTGCAACAAAAACAAAAACTGATAAATGGGACCTAATCAAACTAAAGAGCTTCTGCACAGAAAAAAAAAAAAAAAACTATCCACAGAGTAAACAGACTACCTACAGAAGGGGAGAAAACACTTGCAAACTGTGAATCCAACAAAGGTCTAATATCCAGAATCTATAAGAAACTTAAGCAAATTAACAAATGAAAGACAAAAAACCTCATTCAAAAATGAACAAAGGACATGAACAGACACTTTTCAAAAGAAGACCTACATGTGGCCCACAACAAATGAAAAAAATGCTCAGCTTCACTAATCATTAGAGAAATGCAAATCAAAACCACAATGAGATACCATCTCATACCAGTCAGAATTGCAATTATAAAAATGTCGAAAAACAACAGATGCTGGCAAGGTTGCAGAGAAAAGGGAACCCTTATACACTGCTGGTGGGAATGCAAGTTAGTTCAGTCACTGTGAAAGGCAGTTTGGAGATTTTTCAAAGAACTTAAAACAGAACAACCATTTGACCCAGCAATCTCATAACTGGGTATGTACTCAGAGGAATATAAATGGTTGTACCATAAAGACACATGCACATGACGTGTATGTTCATCACAGCACTACTCACAATAGCAAAGACATGGAATCAACCTAAATGCCCATCAATGGTGAGTTGGATAAATAAAATGTGGTACGTATACACCATGAAATATTATGTAACCATTAAAAAAATGAGATCATGTACTTTTAGCAATATGGATGGACCTGAAGGCCATTATCCTAAGTGAATTAACACAGGAACAGAAAACCAAGCGCTGCATATTCTCACTTATAAGTGAGTGCGAATTATTGAATACACAAGGATGGACACAAAGAAGGAAACAATAGACACCATGGTCTAATTTAGGATGAATAGTGGGTAGAGGGTGAGGATTGAAAAACTACATATCCAGTACTATGCTTATTACCTAAGTAACAAAATAATCTACAGCAAACCCCCATGACATACATTTTACCCATGTAACAAACCTGCACATGCACCCCCTGAACCTAAAACTTAGAAAATAAATAAATAAATATAAGACACATACATGCAAAAGTAAATGGATTGAGATAGATATACCATACTAATACTAATCAAAAGAAAACAGCAATAGCTGTAATAACTTCAGACAGAGTAGGCTTCAGAGCAAGAAATGTAGCCAGAGGACACTCAAGGACACTACATCATGATTAAGAGTTCAGTTCTCCAAGAAGTCATAACAATTCTGAACACATATGTGCCTAACAGCAGAGCATCATATATGAGAGGCAAAGCTGATAGAACTGGAAAGAGACTTCAGCATCCCTATATCAGAAATACACATATCCAATAGGTAGAAAATCATTAATAACTCAAAAACATGATAAATAATCTGGTTCTAATGGACTTTTAAGACTTTCATCTAAGCAGAGTACACGTTCTTCTCAAGTTCACACAGAACATTCATCATGACAGAACACATTCTGGGTCATAGTGTACAACTTCAATTTAGAAGAAGGAAAATCAGAGAATGTGTGCTGTTAGAACACATTGGAATTAAGATACCTGGAAAATCCTACAATACTTGGAGATTAAACAATATACTTCTAAATAATACATGGGTCAAAGAAGAACATTCAAGAGAAACATAAAAATATTTTGTTTTTATTTAATGAATACATTAAAATGAAACGAAATGAAAGCTAAATGAAAATGAAAATACAATTTATAAAAATTAGTGGGATGCAGCAAACATATTCTTAGAGGGAAATTTATAGTATTGAATCAGTGCGTTAGGAAAAAAGTGCTAAATTAAATTCAGTTTGGCCTAAACCTGCCTCCATACATAAAGTTTCACCTAAACGTTTCTCTGTACATAGTAAAGTGTAACCTAACTTGATGTGTAAACAGACTGTGACCTACTCTTGTAACAAGTAGCCAAGTCTCAGCAAATCATAGCAGCTGAGTTTTATTCATTCACAGGCAGCCAACTTGTACAACGGTGTTCAGATGAGGCAAACACCTAGTTGCAACCAATCCACCTGTTTCTGTACTTCACTTTTGTTTTCTGTACATCACTTCCTTTTTTTATGTCTATGAAATGTTGTCTGACCATGTGGCAGCCCTAGAGTCACTGTGAATGTATTCTAGTTCTGGGTTCTGCCTTGTTTAATAATTGTTATTTTCCCAAATATACTCTGTTAAACTTAATTTGTATAAAGTTTTTTCTTTTAACAGAAGAAAGATCTAAAACCAATCATTGAAACGTTCACTTTAGGAAATCAAGAAAAAGACAGAGCAAATTAAATCCAAGGTAAGCAGAGGATAAGAAATAATAAAAATTAGACCAATTATTAAGAATATTAAAAACAGTAATCAATAAAGAAAATCTATTAAATCAGAAACTGGTTCTTTGGTAAGATCAGTAAACTTGATAAGCCTCTAACCAGGCTATGAAAAAAAAAAAAAAGAAGAAGACACAAATTACCAGTTAGTAATATCAGAAATAAAAGAGGGCCATGCACAGTGGCTCACGCCTGTAATCTCAGCACTTTGGCAGGCTGAGGCGGGTGGATCACTTGAGGTCAGGACTTTGAGACCAGTCTGGCAAACATGGCAAAACCATGTTTCTACTAAAAATACAAAAATTAACTGGGCATGGTGGCGCATGCCCGTAACCCCAGCTACTGGGGAGACTGAAGCACAAGAGTTGCTTGAACCCAGGGGGTGGAGGTTGCAGCGAGCCCAGATTGCGCCACTACACTCCAGCCTGGGTGACACGCAAGACTCCATCTAAAAAAAAAAAAAAAAAAAAAAAAATCTCTTCCAAAGCAGAAAGTACCAGGGCTAGAAGGTTATAATGACAATGTATGCCAAACTATTTGGAAGAAATTATATCAATTTTCTATAATCTCTTGCAAAAACTAGAGGTAAAGTAAATGCTTTTAACTCATTCCATGATGCCAGCATTATCCTATACCAAAACCAGACAGAGAATTACAAGAAAAGAACACTGAAAACCAATATGAGATAAAAATATGAGATAATTATCAACAAAATATTAACACATCAAATTCGATAATGTTTAAAAAGAATTATACAGCCAGGTGCGGCGGCTCATGCCTGTAATCCTAGCACTTTGGGAGGCTGAGGCAGGTGAATCACGAGGTCAAGAGATAGAGACCATCCTGACCAATGTGATGAAACTGCGTCTCTACTAAAAATACAAAAATTAGCTGGGTGTGGTGGTCCGCGCCTGTAGTCCAGCTACTCAGGAGGCTGAGGCAGGAAAATAACTTGAACACAGGATGCGAAGGTTGCAGTGAGCCGAGATCATACCACTGCACTCCAGCTGGGCAACAGAGACTCCATCTCAAAAAAAAAAAAAAAAAAAAAAAGAATTATACACCATGTCCAAGGTTCACAAGTCCAATTCAACATTAGAAAATCAACTCATGCCTCATGACTAAACTAGGAAGAAGTCGAATCCCTGACTAGACCAATAACAAGTTCTGAAATTGAGGGAATAATTAATAGCCTACTGAACATAAAAAAAGGCCAGGAGCAGATGGATTCACAGCCAAATTCTACCAGAGGTACAAAGAGGAGCTGGTACCATTTCTTCTGAAACTATTTCAAACAATATAAAAAGAGAGATTCCTCCATAACTCATTTTATGAGACCAGCGTCATCCTGATACCAAATCCTGGCAGAGACACAACAAAAAAAGACAATTTCAGGCCAATTTCCCTGATGAACATCAATGTGAAAATACTCAATAAAATACTGGGAGCAAATCAAAAAGCTTATCCACCATGATCAAGCTGTCTTCATCCATGGGATGTAAGGCTGGTTCAACATACACAAATCAATAAACATAATCCATCACATAAACAAAACCAATGACAAAAACCATATGATTATCTCAATAGATGCAGAAAAGGCCTTTGACAAAATTCAACACCCCTTTATGCTAAAAACACTCAATAAACTAGGTACAGATGGAACATATAATAATAAGAGCTATTTATGACAAACCCACAGCCAATATCATACTGAATGGGCAAAAGCTGGACGCATTCCCCTTGAAAACTGGCACAAGACAAGAATGCCCTCTCTCACCACTCTTATTCAAAGTAGTATTGGAAGTTCTGGCCAGAGCAATCAGGCAAGACAAAGAAATAACTGGTATTCAAATAGAAAGAGAGGAAGTCCAATTGTATCTGTTTGCAGATGACGTGTTTGTATATTTAGAATACGCCATCGCCTCAGTCCAAAAACTCCTTAAGCTGATAAGCAACTTCAGCAAACTCTCAGGACACAAAATCAATGTGCAAAAATCACAAGAATTCCTATATACCAATTATAGACAAACAAAGAGCCAAATCATGAGTGAACTCCCATTCACAACTGCTACAAAGACAATAAAATACCTAGGAATACAACATACAAGGGATATGAAGGACCTCTTCAAGGAGAACTACAAACCACTGCTCAACGAAATAAGAGAGGACACAAACAAATGAAAAAACATCCCATGCTCATGGATATGAAGAATCAATATCATGAAAATGTCCATATTGCCCAAAGAAATTTATACATTCAGTGCTATTTCCCATCAAGTTACCATTGACTTTCTTCACAGAATTAGAAAAAACTACTTTGAAATTCATGTGGAACCACAAAAGAGCCTGTATAGCCAAGGCAATCCTAAACAAAAAGAACAAAGTTGGAGGCATCACGCTACCTGACTTCAAACTATACTACAAGGCTACAGTAACCAAAACAGCATG
>NW_012103465.1:3622026-3665625 GCF_000951045.1 Mandrillus leucophaeus
CATCACGCTACCTGACTTCAAACTATACTACAAGGCTACAGTAACCAAAACAGCATGGTACTGGTACCAAAACAGAGATATAGACCAATGGAACAGATCAGAGGCCTCAGAAATAAACCACACATCTAGAACCATCTGATCTTCAACAAACCTGACAAAAACAAGCAATGGGGAAAGAATTCCCTATTTAATAAATGGTGTTGGGAAAACTGGCTAGCCATATGCAGAAGACTAAAACTGGAGCCCTTCCTTACACCTTATACAAAAACTAACTCAAGATGGATTAAAGGCTTAAATGTAAGACCTAAAACCATAAAAACCCTAGAAGAAAACCTAGGCAATACCATTCAGAACATAGGCATGGGCAAAGACTTCATGACTGAAACACCAAAAGCAATGGCAACAAAAGCCAAAATTGACAAATGGGATCTCATTAAACTAAAGAGCTTTTGCACAGCAAATGAAACTATCATCAGAGTGAACAGGCAACCTACAGAATGGGAGAAAAATTTTGTAATCTATCCATCTGACAAAGGGCTAATATCCAGAATCTACAAAGAACTAAAACAAATTTAGAAGAAAAAAAAACATCAAAAAGTGGGCAAAGGATATGTACAGACAATTCTTAAAAGAAGACATTTATGCGGCCAATAAACATATGAAAAAAAGCTCATCATCACTGGGTCATTAGAGAAATGCACGTCAAAACCACAATGAGACACTATCCCACGCCAGTTAGAGTGGCAATCATTAAAAAGCCAGGAAACAACAGATGCTGGAGAGGATGCAGAGAAATAGGAATGCTTTTACACTGTTGGTGGGATTGTAAATTAGTTCAACCATTGTGGAAGCAGTGTAGAGATTCCTCAATGATCTAGAACCAGAAATACCATTTGACCCAGCAATCCCATTACTGGACATACACCCAAAGGATTATAAATCATTCTACTATAAAGACACATGCACACATATGCTTATTGCAGGACTATTTACAATAGCAAGGACTTGGAACCAATTCAAATGTCCATCAATGATAGACTGGTTAAAGAAAATGTGGCACATATATGCCATGGGATACTATGCAGCCATAAAAAAGGATGAGTTCATGTCGTTTGCAGGGACATGGATGAAGCTGGAAACCATCATCCTCAGCAAACTAACACAGGGAAAGAAAACCAAACACCACATGTTCTCACTCATAAATGGGAGTTGAACAATGAGAATACATGGACACAGGGAGAGGAACATCACATACTGGAGCCTGTTGGGGGTTGGAGCAAGGGGAGGGATAGCATTAGGAGAAATATCTAATGCATGCGGGGCTTGAAACCTAGACGATGGGTTGATGGGTGCAGCAAACCACCATGGCACATGTATACCTATGTAACAAATCTGCATGTTCTGCACATATAACCCAGAACTTAAAGGATACTAAAAGAATAAATAAATAAATAAATAAATAAATAAATAAATAAATAAAGTGGAAAAAAAAGAAAATCAACTAATGCAATACATTATAATAACAGGCTAAAGAGAAAACATCACATGATTATATCAACAAATACAGAGGAAACATTTGATAAATCCAACACTCATGCATAATAAAAGCTTTCATCAAACTAGAAATAGAGGAGAACATTCTTACTTGATAAAGAATATCTACAGAAAACCCATAGCTCATACCATACTAAATGGTTGGATACTAGAAACTTTCCTGCTAAGGTGAGGAAGAAGAAAAAGATGTTTCCTTTCATCCTTCATTACACACTGTTGGTGGGAAAGTAAATTAGTACAGCCATTATGGAAAATAGTATAGAGGTTCCTCAAAACTTTAAAAATATAACACTATATAATCTAGCAACCCCACTACTGGGCATATATCCAAAAGAAATTCAGACTATCAAAGAGGTATCTGCATTCCCATGTTTTCTCTAGCGCTATTCATAATACCCAATACCTGAGATCAACTTAAGTGTCTATCAACTAAAGAAAATGCACTCTATATGCACAATGGAATACTATCAGCCATAAAAAAGGAGAAATTCCTGTCATTGTGACAATATGGGTAAACCTGGATGACTCTATATTAAGCGAAATAAGTCAGGCACAGAAAAACAAATATTGCATGATCTCACTGGTAAGTGGCATCTTGAAGAGTGGATCTCATAGAAGTGGAAAGCAGAATGGGCTCACTAGAAATAAGAGATCTAATCCTAGGACTAAAGAACCCATATCTCCTCCCCTCACACACATACCTTGCAATCACATTAATTGTTCCCTAAATAACAACAGTGGCTTACAAGCAAAAGAACTGTAAGCCTCAGACCTTATTTAAGAAGTCTTTGGGAATGTTCAAAGATAACAGGGGAGACAAAAGCAAAGACATCAGAGAATTTTAGCCTCTGAGACCTACAGCTACAATATAAGTTAAATATACCAAAGACCTATTTACATCAGTTCCTTTGCCCATCATGTTTGGCTTTTAACAAATATTACAAAGCATACTAAAAGGCAAAAAATACAATTTGAAAATACAAAAAGCATCAGACCAGACCCAGATATGGCAGAAATTTTGGAAATATCAGACTGGGAATTTAAAATAACTATGATTACTGTACTAAGGGCTCTAATGGAGTTGACTACATGCATGCACAGAAGGGTAATGTAAGTAAAGTGATAGATGCTCTAAGAAAGATTTTTTAAGTGACAGTTATTTAAAACACTAACAAATTCTAAAATGCTTTTGATGGGCTTTTCAAAGATTGAATGCAGTCAAGCAAAGTACCCAGGACTTAAGGATATGTCATAGAAACCTCTCAAATGATAAGGCAAAAAGAAAAAAAACTTTAAAGAACGGAATACAATATACAAGAACTGTAGAACGAGCACAAAGTGTATAACATATGAATTATAGGAATGCCACAAAGAGAAGAAAATGAGAAAGGAACTGAGGAATATTTAAGAAATAATGACTAATAATTTGCCCAAATAAACATCGGACACCAAACCACAAATCCAGGAAGTGCAGAGAATGTCAAAGAGGATAAATACTAATCTACAGCTAGATATAACATATTCAAACTGTAGAAAATCAAAGACAGAAAATTTTGAAAGAAACCAAAAGAAGAAGAAAAAAACCATGTACAACAGATCCACAGCTAATATAATATTGGCTGTGGAAAAACTGAAGGCCTTTCCTGTAAGATCTGGAACATGACAAGGATGCCCACTTTCACCACTGTTATTTAACATAGTACTGGAAGTCCCAGCTAGGGCAACCAGACAAGAGAAAAAAATAAAGGCCTGGGAAAGTGTGAAGAGGCTCCACTGCTGTGGGCTGGGGTGTCACCAGTTGGTGCAGGCCCCAAGTGGTCTGATCCTTGGACTCCCAGTGGGGTCCAAATAAGTGCGCGGTGGCTCTCCTGCTAGACAGGGTTAGCTCTCAGGCTCTGGGTAGTAAGTGCATCAGCTCCTTCTGCATTGGGGTTAGCCTGGCCCTTGTGCTGGATAACTTGTTACCTGGGATGCCGGGTGATGATGTGTGGGCTCACGTGCATGGGTTCATGGCTGCACTGCTGGGCCCAGCTGGAGTCATGGCACTGTAGCCTTCTGCATGGATGTGATGTGATAATGGCAAAGCACTGGGGATGTACAGATGTATGGGGCCATTGGGACCCTGGGCAGAATGTGCTCTGACAGAGGTTTCGTTCTCAAAATGGCACCATGCTGCAGCAGCCTGAGTCCTGGAAAGTTGGGGAGCATCAGTGTGATTTCCTCCCTGGAGTAATGCAATCACATGGATTCCAGGCAGCTCTCTACCCTGAACTCAAGGCCTGTGAGGATTATAGGGCTCTCCTGCAGTTAGAATTACAAGTGTCTGTGGTAGGAATATGAACTTCCCAGGATCTTCCATTTATCTTTTCCCTGCAATAAAGAGTCCTTCTTGGCTCTGAGTGGATCCTAACCAGATGCTTTGCCTACCTCCCATGCTGCCATCCCAAGAGTTTTCATCACTTTCTTGCTGAATTCAGTTGTTCTTCCCTAGACCTTCTATTTGATGTATGGTTATGTACTTGTTAATTTGCCCTTCTTTGTGAAGAGGGTGAATGCTGGGCACCTCTAGCCAGCCATTTTGATGACATCTCTTCTCTAATAGGGAGTTATTGATCGAAGGGCACAAAGGTTCAGATGACAAGAGGAATAGATTTTGAGATCTGTTGCACAACAGGGTATCTATAGTCAATAATAATGTATAACATATTTCAAAATAGCTAAGAGAGTTCAAGTGTCTCATAAAAAATGATAGGTAAGCAAAGTAATGAATGTGTTAATTAGCTTGATTTAATAATTCCACATTGTATACATATATCAAAACATCACATTGTACCCCATGAATGTAATTATGATTTGTCAATTGAAAATAATATAATAAAAGAAAAAGAAAAAAGCCCAATGATATACCACATCACATCCATTAGGATGGCTCTGATGCAAAAAGGAAAATAACAAATGTCAGAGACGTAGAGAAATTGAAACATTTATGCACTATTGGTGGAAATGTAAAGTGGTGTAGCTTAGTAGGGTGGAGAAGACAGTAGGGTAGCTCCTCAAAAAGTTAAAAGTAGAATGACCACATGATCCAGCAATTCCATTCCTAGGTATGTACTCCAAATAATTAAAAATAGGGAGTTGCACAGATAGTTATATACTAATGTTCACAGCAGCATTACTCACAAAAGCTAAAAAGATAAAAATAAACTAAGTGTCCATCAATGGACAAGTGAATAAACAAAATGTAGTGTGTGTGTGTGTGTATATATATCTATATATGTATTTATATATGTAATGAAACATTATTCCTCCATGAAAATGATCTTCTGATACATACTGGAACATGGCTGAATCTGAAAAATGGTAAGTGAAATAAGTCAGACATGAAAAGACAAATATTCTGTGATTCTATTTACATAAAGTAGCTAGAGTAGTCAATTTCATAAGCACAGAAAGTAGAATAGTGGGTACCAGGGCCTTGAGGTGACAGAATGGGGATGTCATGTTTAATGAATACAGAGTTTCAGTTTGAGATGATGAAAAATTCTGGAGATAGATAGTGGTGATGGTGTACAACAATGTGAACATAGTTAATGCCACTAAACTTACACTAAAATATAATTAAAATGGCACATTTTTGGTATGGGTATTTCATCATAATAAAAAAATGCAAAATTATAAAACTCTTAGAAGATGACATAGGAAAAAACTTAAGTGACATTGGATTAGTCAATGACTCTTTAGATACAATACTAAGCACAGTCTGTGAATACAAAAATTGATAAATTGGACTACATTAAAACTATAACTTTCTACTCTTCAAAAGATATGCTTCAAGAGAGTAAAACGACAAGACATAGACTGGGGCAAAATATTTGCAAAATATATCTGATAAAGGACCATTACCCAAAATCTACAGAGAACTCTTAAAAACATAACAACTTAAACTCTTAAATGTATTTTAAGCTCAGGGGTACATGTGCAGAATGTGCAGATTTGTTAGATAGGTAAACATGTGCCATGGTGGTTTGCTACACAGATCATCCCATCACCTAGGTATTAAGTCCAGCAGCCATTAGCTATTCTTTCTGATGCACTCCCTCCTCCCATCCCCCATTTTCTGACAGGCCCCAGTGTGTCTTGTTCTCCGCAACCCCCCTGTGTCCATGTGTTCTCATCATTTAGCTCCCGTTTATAAGTGAGAACATGTGGTATTTGGTTTTCTGTTCCTTCATTAGCTTGCTGAGGATAATTGCCTCCGACTCCATCCATGTCCCTGCAAAGAACATACTCTCATTCGTTTTTATGACTGTATAGTATTCTATGGTGTATATGTACCACATTTTCTTTATCTAGTCTATCATTAATGGGCATTTAAGTTGACTCCATCTCTTTGCTATTGTGAAAAGGGCTGCAATGAACATACGTGCACATGCATCTTTATACTAGAATGATTTATATTCCTTTGGGTATTCACCCAGTAATGGATTGCTGGGTCAAATGGTATTTCTGTCTCTAGGTCTTTGAAGAACTGCCACACTGTCTTCCACTATGGTTGAACTAATTTACACTCCCACAACAGTGTAAAAGTGTTCCTTTTCCTCTGCAACCTCACCAGCATCTGTTGTTTTTTGACTTTTTAATAATAGCTATTCTGCCTGGTGTGAGATGATATCTCATTGTGGTTTTGATTTGCATTTCTCTAATGATTAGTGATTTTTTTTTTCATGTTTGTTGGCCGCATGTATGTCTTCTTTTGAGAAGTTGCTTATCAATTTAAAAAGCTTTTGGGCTGAGACACTGAGGTTTTCTAGATATAGGATCATATCATCTACAAACAAAGATAGTCTGACTTCCTCTCTTCCTATTTGAATATCCTTTATTTCTTTCTCTTGTCTGATTGTGCTGGTCAGAACCTCCAATACTATGTTAAATAGGAGTGGTGAGTGAGGGCATCCTTGTCTTGTAAGGTTTTCGAGGGGAATCTTTCCAGCTTTTGCCCATTCAGTATGATATTGGCTGTCGGTTTGTCATAAATGGCTGTTATTATTCTGAAGTGTGTTCCTTCAATACCTAGTTTATTGAGAGTTCTTAACATGAAGGGATGTTAAATTTTATTGAAGGTCTTTTCTGCATGTATTGAGGTAATCAGTTGGTTTTTGTCTCTAGTTCTCTTTCTGAGATGAGATACGTTTATTGATTTGTGTATGTTGAACCAACCTTGAATCCCTGGATGGAAGCCTACTTGATCATGGTAGATAAGCTTTTTGATGTGCTGCTGGATTCAGTTTACCAGTATTTTACTGAGTATTTTTGCACTGATGCTTATCAAGGATAGTGCCCTGAAGTTTGTTTTTTTGTTGTATCTCTGCTAGGTTTTGGTACCAGGATGATTCTCATAGAATGAGTTGGGGAGGAGTTCCTCCTTTTCAATTTTTTAGAATAGTTTCAGTAGAAATGGTACCAGCTTTTCTTTGTACCTCTGGTACACTTCAACTGTGAATCCATCTGGTCCTGGGCTTTTTTTTGGTTGGTAGGCTATTTATTACTGCCTCAATTTCAGAACTGCTTGTCTATTTATGGATTCAATTTCTTCCTGGTTCAGTCTTGGGAGGGTGTATGGTGTCAAGAAATTTATCCATTTCTTCTAGACTTTCTAGTTTATGTCCACAGAGGTGTTTGTAGTAATCTCTGATAGTTGTTTGTATTTCTGTGGGGTCAGTTTTGATATCCCCCTTATCATTTCTGATTGTGTTTATTTGAATCATCTCCCTTTTCTTCTTTATTAGTCTTGCTAGTGGTCTACTTTATTAATTTTTTCAAGAAGCAAGCTTCTGGATTTGAGTTTTGAAGGGTTTTTCGTGTCTCTATCCCCTTCAGTGAAGTTCTGATCTTGGTTATTTCTTGTGTTCTGCTAGCTTTGGGGTTTGTTTGCTCTTGGTTCTCTAGTTTTCTTAGTTGTGATGTTAAATTGTTAAGTTGAAATCTTTTTAGCTTTTTGATGTGAAAAATACCAATTTTAAAATGGGCAAAAAATTGAAAAAATACTTTACCAAAGAAGATATGCTGATGGCTAATAAGAAAGTGAAAAAAATTTCAACATCTTACATCATATGCAAATTGTAAGTTAAAACAACAATGAGATATCATTACAAAACTATTAGAATGGCTACAATTCAAAATGCTGACAACACCAAATGCTGATGAGGACATGAAGCAACAGGAAATCTCATTCATTGTTGGTAGGAATGCAAAATGATACAGCTATTTTAGAAGACAGTTTAGCAGGATTTTTTCAACAAAACATACTCTTAATATGTGGTTTAGCAATCACATTTCTTGGTATCTACCCAAGTGAATTGAAAATTTATTTCAGCATAAAAACCTGCACATGAAACCTGCAGCTTTATTCTTAATTTCCCAGATCTGGAAGCAACCAAAATGACTTTGAGTAGGTGAATGAATAAATAGACTATGGTGCATTTAGCCAAGGAATATTATTCTGTGCTAAAAGGAAAGAGTGAACAAGCCACAAAAATACATTGAGGAACCTTAAAGGCGTATTACTAAATGAAAGAAGCCAATCTGAAAAGGCTATATCATGTATAATTACACCTATATGAGGTTCTGGAAAGGCAAAACCATGGACACAGAAAAAAGATCAGTGATTGACAGGGATTTGGGGAGAGACAGGCATGAATAGGGGGAGCATAAGGAATTTTTAGGGCAGTAAGATCTATTTTGAATAATTCCATAAGAAGGATGCATGTCATTATACATTTGTCAAAACCCATAGAATGTAAAATGCAAAGAGCAACCGTAAATTATGGGTTTTGATTAATAATAATGTCAAGGTTCCTTCATCAGCTGTAAAAAAGGTACCACATGTAACAAACATACAGATAATGCAGACTGCGGTAAGGGTATGTGGTTGGGGGAGTATGGAGCAACATTCTGTATTTTCTACTTAAATTTCCTGTGAACTTAAAACTACTTTTAAAAAGTCAATTAATTTTTGAAAATCCATAGAATGTACTCTAAACAGTATAATCCAAAGAGTGAACTCTAATGTAAACTATAGGCTTTAATTAATAATAATATCAATATTGGTTCAATTGCTGCACAAGTACCACACTAATGCAAGGTGTTATTTATAGTTAAAACTGTTTTTGTGGCGAGGTGAGGGGCTATATGGGAACTGACTGTACTTTCTAATATATTTTTCTGTAAACCTAAAATTACTTTTAAAAATGACTTTATTAATTTAAAAACAAATATAAGTGTTTTCTGTCAAAAGAAACAAACACCTTTTTAAAGAGAAAAAAAATATGTCTACACATATAGCTGGTAAGTGCTGAGGCTGCAATTCTACCCATGTCCACTGGATTCCAAAAAGTTCTTTCTTTTTTCCACAATATCCCATGGATCTACCTATAGTTGAAGTTAATCTAATAGTGAAGGGTAATAGACAAATACGAAGGCCTTTCAGACAGCCATTACAGATACAAGAACAGAGAGCATGAGTGTATCTATAGGTTAACTACACCAATCTCTTTTTCTAGAAACTTCTCCCTAGACTTATCTAAATTCTTGAGGCTATAAGTGCTAGATATGATTTCTCAATGTTTCTTGCAGGTAGCAGTGTCCATACTGTCTGGACGGGGAGAGAGGACAAAGACGACTAAGACGGCACATTTCCGGGTTCTTCATCACCAACTTACCCTGGTCAGGAAAATGCAGCCCACGCCCGGGAAAAATACAGACCAACTGCGCAGGCGCAACATGGCCTCCGATCAAGGAAACCGAAACTTAACTGACCGCACCTAGGGAACGCCCGCGACAGGCCCGTGTCCCGCCTATTGCCCTCCCACTCTCAAGCCTTAGAAAGGCCGCTCCCGGCAGGTGCGCCGCGCGAACTTCCTCGGCCCCTCCTCATATGCGGACCTAGGAACCTCCCCCCGAGAACGCCGGAGTGACTTCCTCAGCCTCCGCCACCGGAGACCGGTGAACTTCGCCCTTTCTTCCTTCACATTGGCTAGCTAATAAAGTTCCTTTTTTACCTCGCCTACTTGCTTTTTCTCTGGCGCCTGCTCTGGTGGTCGCATAAAACAAATCACATACGACACAGCTCTTGCCAATATACCATGAGCACAAGTGAGAAGGTTTCTGGAAAAGCCTTTGCTTTTCTCTTCCAGGCATTAAGCCCTCTTGTTGCCACCTTTCTTTCCTGCCTGAAAAGCAGACTGAGAAAGGGAGAGGAAGCAGCCATCTTGGGACCCACCATGAGGTAGGGAGCATAAGGAGGAAGGCGTCTATGCTAGGCACAGGTGACTGGAAAGTTGGGAGGAGCTTTCTGGTACCATTCAGAGGCTAAACAAGGGTAGATGCTTACTCTGTGGGCCTCTTAGAAGCTACTTTTGTAGGGTATTCTGTTATTTACAGAGAACACAGTCTTAACTGATATGTATCAATAGAGTAAATGTTTTATTTGAGACATAAACTTACAAGCTTTTCATGACAGTTTTAGGTGGACTTTAGTAGGATTTGAAATATACATTTTAAAGATTGAAGTAATTATTTGCATATTTATAGTAGACAGTTAACCACAAATTATCTTTGAACCACTCAAAAAGTGGACATACCATCAGAGGCAGTAAATATGGCCTCTAATTCAGCGACTCTGCCTCCATGGAATTTGTGAAGGAGCAGATGTGAAACATGGGCTCAGACAGGGTCTGAATAACAGCCTTCTGTGTCTGGAGGTACCTCTCTGTCCTGTAAGAGCTGTAAGTTTGCTGGGCATTGTCCTCATTCTTCCAGGTTGGAATCTCCATATCAGACAGCACTCCTCCTTGCTTCATCCGAGGTGGATTATGATCTGTGAAGTTCTGCAGTCACTTATGAAGCTTTGCAATAATAACTTGGTTATTATTAGTCATGTATGGGAATTTGAAAAACAGGAATTACTATCTTCATTTCTTAAAATTGTTTACAGACATTTGATGGAGGAGATTAACTTGTCATTCAACTGCATTTCTTCTATAAATGCTGGCTAAAATGCATGTGTACATAAATAGAACCAGGGAGGAGGATTCAGGATAGCCACATAGGAACGGTCTGCAGCTCCCAGTGAGATTGTCGCAGAAGACGGGTGATTTCTGCATTTCCAACTGAGGTACCTGGTTCATCTCACTGGGACCGGTTGGACAGTGGGTGCAGCCCACGGAAGACACGCTGAAGGAGGGCGAGGCATCACCTCATCCAGGAAGCACAAGGGGTGGGGGAATTTTCTCCCTTACCCAAGGAAAGCCAGGAGGGTCTGAGCCTGAGGAACTCTGGCGCAGATACTGTGCTTGTCCCATAGTCTTCGCAACCTGCAAACCAGGAGATCCCCTCCAGTGCCTACCTCACCAGGGCCCTGGGTTTCAAGCATAAAACTGGGTGGCCAATTGGGCAGACACTGAACTAGCCACAGGAACTCTTTCTTTCCCCCCCATACCCCAGCGGTGCCTGGAATGCCCGCGAGACAGAACTGTTCACTCCCCTGGAAAGGGGTGCTGAAGCCAGGGAGCCAAGTGATCTGGCTCGGCGGGTCCCACCTACACAGAGCCCAGGAAACTAAGATTCACTGGCTTGAAATTCTCGCTGCCAACACAGCAGCAATCTGAGATCCACCTGGGACATTCGAGCTTGGTGGGGGGAGGGGCGTCCACCATTGTTGAGGCTTGAGTAGGTGGTTTTATGGTCACAGTGTAAACAAAGCCACTAGGAAGTTCAAACTGGGCAGAGCCCACTGCAGCTCGGCAAGGCTGCTATGGCCAGACTGCCAGATTCCTCCTCTCCGGACAGGGCATCTCTGTAAAAAAGGCAGCAGCCCCAGTCAGGGGCTTATAGCAGACTTAAACATCCCTGCCTAACAGCTCTAAAGAGAGCCGCGGACCTCCCAGCACAGCATTCGAGCTCTACTAAGGGTCAGACTGCCTCCTCAAGTGGGTCCCTGACCCCTGTGTATACTGACTGGGACACACCTCCCAGCAGGGGCCAATAGACACCTCATACAGGAGATCTCCAGCTGGCATCTGGGAGGTGCCCCTCTGGGTCAAAGCTTCCAGAGGAAAGAACAGGCAGTAATCTTTGCTGCTCTGCAGGCTCTGCTGGTGATACCCAGGCAAACAGGATCGGGAGTGGACCTCCAGCAAACTCCAGCAGACTGGCAGCAGAGGGGCCTGACTGTTAAAAGGAAAAGAAACAAACAGAAAGGATTAGCACACCCACTCAAAGACCCCATCTGAAGGTCACTAACATCAAAGACCAAAGGTAGATAAATCCACAAAGATGGGGAAAAACCAGCACAAAAAGGCTGAAAATTCCAAAAACCACAGTGCGTCTCCTCATCCAAAGGATCACAACTCCTTGCCAGCAAGGAACAAAACTGGATGGAGAATGAGTCTGACAAACTGATAGAAGTAGGCTTCAGAAATTGGGTAATAACAAACTCCTCCAAGCTAAAGGAGCATGTTCTAACCCAATACAGGGAAGCTAAGAACCTTGAAAAAAGGTTAGTTGAATTGCTAACTAGAATAATCAATGTAGAGAAGAACATAAATGACCTGGTGGAGCTGAAAAACACAGCACGAGAACTTTGTGAAGAATACGCTAGTATCAATAGCCAAATTGATCAAGCAGAAGAAAGGATACCAGTAATTGAAGATTAACTTAATGAAATAAAGAGAGAAGACAAGATTAGAGAAAAAAGAATAAAAAGGTATGAACAAAGTCTCCAAGAAATATGGGACTGTGTGAAAAAACCAAATCTACATTTGATTGGTGTACCTGAAAGTGAAGGGGAGAGTGGAACCAAGTTGGAAAACACTCCTCAGGATCATGTGTGGAACATGTATACCTATGTAACAAATGTACATTCTGTACACGTAACCAAGAACTTAAAGTATAATTTTTAAAAAAGAAAACAAAGTAGACAGAACCAGTAAAATACTAAGCTGATAACTATGTCAATTTACTGTTCTAACAAGTGTTCATACTATTTCAGTAATTTTGCTTACAGAAATAGTTTGTAAATTCTAAAGAAGTGAACGTAAATTATGTTCCCTCATTATACTATTTCTTCTGTAATATATGATATGAACTTGTTTGTTCTGTTCTACATTATGTCTATTCCTTTTTCTCCTTAAAAAATAATTTACTTTTAAGTTTCTTAAGACATTAGAACTGAGAACAGAACCCTAGCTTAAAAAGTACTTGAGTTCCCTTCATAGCATACTAGAAGAAAAAAAAAAAAAGAAGTTAAAAAGGAAATAAAAGTACTTGAGTTTATATGGCCTCAACTAAATTAAATTGGTTTAGTGTCCAATCTGATTGTTTGCAATGAGTATTTCAATATGACACAAAAACCTTTTGAAATCTATTAGGAAAGTTCAAGTTTTATGGCTTTATGTATATCCAATCTAAGAGTTAATATCAAGAAAAACATTTTGGTCCATTTCATGCAACTGGTGTTAGGTACTGTATTGTTACTACGTATGGTTAAAGTGGTAGAGGTTTTATTGTAATTTTAAGTTAACAGCATGAAAAAGAATAACACAACATAATCATAATGTTAACAAAAAGACAAAAAGGGTTTTCAGCATAAAAAGTGTCATTTACAGAAACTACAATAATACAAGAACATTTTCTTACACATCAAATAAAAAAGTCTAAACATCAACAAAAGTTTCTTATATTCTAAGAATTGGTGGGACCTGACAGAAGCATCAGTGAAAATTTCATCAAGACTATGTGTGAATATTAGATGAGATGTGCACAATTAGCTTCATCTCAGCAAAATTTAGCAAGAGATTTTTTGGTACAACCAATATGGCAACATTTATTAGACAATGTCATGTAGAGTTGCCTCTTTTTTCGAGAATGAGTATCCAAGCCTAAGGATTTTAATTCTGAAGGACTGCTGTCTGTGGCTTCACTTTGTCTCTTGCGAATAATTTTCTTAAATTCTTCAAAGCTAAGATTGGAATCTTTTAATACAGGTACATGTTGTTGTAGCTCTGATAATGCTGGCTGCCTCTCAGACAGGGTTAACTTCAGCTCCTGTGGCAAATTAGCAACAAATTCTGACATCATATTTATGGTTTCTGTATCTTGGTTGATGAGGGATGGCACAATTTCTGTTAAATTAAAAAAAAAGATGTATGTGAGGGTATATTCATGTCAAAGAGCACTCAGAAAAACTATGAATGTTGGCGTAGACAAAAAAGAAAGCATTGCCTCAATATAAATCACAACATTGAAACAAAATAAGCAAGCATCCTAATATCTAAACACTTAGCTTACTTACAGTTGGACACCTTAAAATTTCATAATTTTACCAAGGCTCTGCTTTACCCCATTGATCTTCTCTCATCTCTCTTCATGATACCCTCAGTGCTTTTATCGTAGTACTTTTGACTCTCCCTGACATTAATCTGCCATCTTTCTGAAGTCATGTAAGTCATTGAAAACAGACCACACATCGTGGTGATTTTCTTGGATTCTTCTTACTTAAGTCATTTTCTTCCATTGCTAAGCTATGATTTATGATATTATGAGTTGTAATAATAACCCTTGAAAAAGATGTTATTTTAAGCTATCGAATGTTTCATGGTGGGAAGTTACTCCTGGAGGATAAAGTTAAAGAGGCAGAATTTCCAACACCTGTGATCTAATCAGCAGGAGAAATATTCTGTCTGAATGCATACAAATATCCCTATTTACTGTATTTTGGATGTAAATCTCACTAAAATAGGCCTCTTCTGGTTTAAAGTGTATCTTATTTTTAAAAGGGATGCAGTGAATATTATTTTGGCACATATTGTAGGATGAAATGGATGGCTAACAATGTAATAATGTGAAAGCAAATAGCAACTACCTAACAGTAGAAGTGTGAAAACTCATATCAATCACAAATTACTGACATGTACTTCCAAAATGATTCCTACCTAGTAATGGTAAACATTTGTCTTAATCTCCACATGCAGGCGATGTTTTCTTAGTTTACTTTCAGTTAAATTATATTGCACAGCAATAAAGAAAATTCTTTAAAAAATACTTTGTAATTTCATGTCTCTTCAAAGGAAATAAAAATGTAGCCATATCTATATACAAATGTGCTCAATGAACTATTTTCAGCAACAATTTAGAAATAAACTGAATATCCACTAAACAATCTTTAAGCATATGTGGCAGATTTATGACAAAAAATACTACACAGGAATTTTAAATTGTGTTTTGGTATAATAACAATGTGAGAAACTGCTCAAAGTATAATGGTGAGTGAAAATGCAAAAGGCATACAGATACCTATCCAAATGTTAGCATTTCTTTCTACTTGTTTAATATAATTTCATTTTCTCATAAAATTCATATATACTTTTCAAAGTCTTTAATATCTACAAGTGCTTCCATTTTTATCCCTGCATTAATGTACATTTTTGTCTTTAATATGAGCATTACTACTTTTATAGTCAGAAAAGCTGGAATAATAAAGCAATTCTGGTTTTCTCTACTTTGAATCAGTAAATTCCTAGACTTTGTGGTACTTTTGTACTAATGTTACACAAAAATCATGTAAAAACTGCCATTAAATAAATCTAACTCTAACAAACATTGTAGAAAAGTAAATAACTTTAGAAGCATACTTTAAATCTCATAAAAGAGAACTAAATGCATTTCTATTAGAGTCATATATATACAGTATATGCATATAGCCTATAAAATTTAGTTGTGGTTTATCATAAATTACATATGTCATATTAATATAAAACACTTAATATTTGCAAACTGCGGTTACCTTCTCTGAATTTAATGTGATCCATTACACTTCTAGACTAGTGTATACCTCCGTGAGTTTCCACTGCTGCTTTATAAATACAAAAAGATCGAGCTGCACTCAACTCTTAAGATCTTGCTTTTAAAGCAAACCCACTGCAGCTTCCAAATGCTTGAAAGTATCAATAGGGTCTTCAGCTATGCTGTTCTGAAGGGCCTGCTTCCCTTATCTCTGGTCTTCTTGAGTTTCTCTAATAAGCATTCAAGCCTTTTCTTTCTCTTCCATCCCGTCTCACACATGAACTTCAATACCCAGATCAAAGAAGTGGGAGGCCAGACTCTTTCATTTGGAATGGTTTTGTTCGTTTGTTTTAAAGAACGTTTCCAGTGGCATAGGCCACAGCCCAACTTTTGGACTACGAGAGTCAATAAGCATAAGGCCCTTCCTGTCTTCCCATTACGGGACCCTCACAGAGACCTCAGAGTGTTGCCCCGTCCTACAGGCGTGCAAACAGGCTTGATAACCAGCGCACCGCCTCAGTGTTTGCCCCCTTTCCTCTCTATCCGAGATGCCCTGTCCACGTGCCCCCACCAGCATGCCCGCGGTCTGGCCGCCTGGCTTTCCTGTGGGGTACAGGAGTGCGCCCGGCCTGCTGCGGGTCTCCGGGCAGCGACACCCCCTCTGAGGCTTCCCCTTCCTTTCCACCCCGTCGCTCTGGCTGCCTTGTGGGAAGGGCACTAAGGAACTCTTCCCATTCTCGGTGCTTTCCTTCCGTCTGGTGAGCTTCCCAGTGAGACTGTTTGAATAAAATCACCTGGCAAAGGAAAAACCCAAACTTTAGGAACAACCCACGGTGGAGTAGGAGCTGAGCACTGGCAGCCAATGAGATCTCGAGTCGGAAGTGCAGGCCGCCGTTCCAATTGGGCGGCCACCCGAGAGTAACCAATGGGAAGCGCAGGAAGGCCAGGGGGGCGGGAGCTCTCACCTGCCGCTGGTCTAGGTTTCAGAGGAGCATCTTCCTGGTTCAGAGACCTTTTGCCCAAGGTGCTCTTGCCGCAAATGGCAATCTGGGCGCGAACTAATTCGCGGCCGCATGCTTTAATAACGTCGTCCATCCATTTGGCCGCGGCTGCTCTGGAAAATTGGTTCAGTAGTAAACAGACTCCTAGCAGATGAAACAAGAACAGGCGAGGCATCCTGGGCCTGGTCTCTCCTGGAGGTCTGGGTGTTGCTACCTTTCAGCACTGCAGCTGCTGTGGCCTACAGACCTGGGCCTGTGTGCCTGTCCAGGGCTTTAGGCAGCTTTCCCTACCTGGCTCAACCAGTCTTTTGTATCCCTTGGCCTGTCACTCAGCTCTTAAGGCAAGGGTGCCAGCTCCACCCCTTTCCCACACGTCTCCACAGAATTTTCTCCCTCAGCTCTTGGTCTCCCTCTCCGCCTTTCCTTCATTTGCCCATCCCTGTGTCCTTGGCCCTTTTACAGTTGTGTTTTTCTCTTTCATTACCCTCAAACAATTTTGTATATTTAGGTAAAGTTATTTTAGATATGAAGCCTTTCTTTTTACACACACACACAAATAAAATTGAGATCGCCCATATTCTTACAACCCAGTTTTCCAGAGTGAACATTTGCCAAAAAGCCCTTCTAACCTAAGTAAGATTATAAATTATCTTATAAATTTGGTTAATTACTATAGTGTTCGGTATATCAATCCATACAAATAGAATGGATGAATAAATAAATTGTTGATGAGAGGGAAAACTGATGACTTTTAATCTGAATCCAGGTAAAAACAGTAAAATTCCCAGTAACATCATTTTAGGCTTGTGCAGTAATATCTTTAATTTACAACACAATTTCTCCCTTGGACTTTCCTTCCACTCTCTGGGATACGTTTGATTGTAACTAGTTATCTGAATATTTTAATTTAAAATCCTACTCTACATCTCTAGAGACTGGAGAACATACCACACACACACACACACACACACACACAGAGAGAGAGAGAGAGAGAGAGAGAGAAAGAGAGAGAGAGAGAGAAGAAAAAAAGCAGTGGAAATCCCACAATCTCACAAAGAATATTTTGGTAACAAATTTCAGCACAAAGATATGTTCATTTCTTTACTGCATTTTGTGTTTGCTGCACCTGGTAAGAGGTGATTTTTTTTACCACCATCTAATTTAACGTTGTAAAGATCCACACAGTTCTAGATAATATGGTTAGTAGACAACCCTTCTAGCTGTAAATTTTTAGTACAAATAGGTTCATTTTTAAAAATAACTTACATTCTTGTGTTCATAATATACTCAGATTAGTTCAGCTCCACCAAATAAACTGGAGACATGCAGGAAGTTAGGGTAGCTTTGAAATAAAATAATAACAATCTCTTAGTTACAAACATAACTATGGAATAAAATACTTCTAGTTTCTAGATTGCTGGTGATGTCAGTAGGCCCACTTGGTATTGGTCAAATGCCAAGCAATGTGTAATTCTTCAAAAAATACCTGACCAAGCCTATGAGATGGTCCGATGCAATCAATGCTTTTAAATGAGTTTTCACTAAAACACGCAGTTTGAGAGAGGCCTCTCAAAACTGAGGTTTGAAAACATTTTTGTGGGTTGACAGTCTTTGTAAAAATAATCCATGTGCAAGGCTGTACTCCAAAGTAATTGCTCGTTAAAAATGTAAATTTCCAGGGATATCTTTGTGTGTGTGTGTGTGTGTGTGTGTGTGTGTGTGTGTGAGTTTTTGTTTGTTTGTTTGTTTTACAAAGTTTGGCTCTTGTCGCCCAGGCTGGAGTGCAATGGTGTGATCTTGGCTCACTGCAACCTCAACCTCCCAGGTTCAAGTGATTCTCCTACCTCAGCCTCCCAAGTAGCTGGGATTACAGGTGTGCACCACCACCCTGGCTAATTTTTGTATTTTTAGTAGAGCCTGGGTTTCACCATGTTGGACAGGCGGGTCTCAAACTCCTGACCTCAGGTGATTCACCCACCTTGGCCTCCCAAAGTGTCCAGGGATATTTAGATTTTTTATGTTGCCTACATGGTTTTATAGAGTCCTTAAAACTGTCCAGTACAATGGCTGCTTTCCCATTTTACAGAAAGAAGAAACAGATTGAGAGCTGTCACGCACTTGTTCCGGGTAATTTTGGCCAGCACATAAGCCAGATGTGGGCTTACCCTACTTCTAAGGATCACAGGAAAATGCAGCATTCACAGTCTTTACAGACAGACTAAAAGGCATTTCAGGTCCTTTAAATAAAAAGGAAATCTTTTTAAGGAGAAACAATAAATATGTCCATGCATACAGCTGTCAAGTGCTGGAGTTTGGGTTCCGACCCATGTGTACTGGATTCCAAACTCCCCTTTCTTTCATTTCCCTGTATCCTAGATCCAGTTCCAGTTGTAGCTCATCTGAATAGTGAAGGTTAATATGTACAGAGTAATGTCTTTGAACGTAGGACAGCAGGAATCATTGAGGCTGTAAGTGCTAGACAAGGTTTCCCAGTGTCTCTTACAAGTAGCGGTGTCTATGTGACACAGTTCTGTCTTATACAACCTAAGTACAAGTGTGGAGGTTTCTGGGAAAGCCTTTACTTCCTGATTCTAGCCCTAAGCCTTATTTCTCATTTCTTTCCTTCCTGAAGCAGACATAGAAAGGGAGGTGAAGTAGCCCTCTTGGGACCATGAGGTGTGGAACATAAAGAGGAAGGTCTACCTGCTTAGACACAGCTGCCTGGGAGGGTGGCAGTAGCCTGCTGGCAACATAGAGCGGCTAAAGGGGTTGGATACTTTTTCTCACAGGCTCTTATAAGTAACTTTTTAAGGTTTTTCTGTTATTTACTCTATCCTGAGATAGATAGATGACAGATAGATAGATAATGTGTGTGAGTGTATATATATATAAATAAGAAAAATACATTTTTATTAAGAAATAAACTTACAGTCATCAGTTTCCTATGAGAGTTTTAGGCATACTTTAGTAGCACTTGAATTAGATATTCTAAGGATTGAAGTGATTATTTGAGTGTTCATACTAGATGGTTTACCACAGGAAATCGTTGTACCACTGAAAGAGGAGTCATACATTAAAAAGCAGTGAATACAGGTTCTGGGTCCAGATGCCCCACCTCCACGGATTTTGTGGAGGACAAGACGAGGGATGTGGATCACAATGGGCTCTGCCGAAATGCTTTCTGCATCTTGAGGTGCATCTTTTCTTGTCCAAGTTGTAAGTTTCCTGGGCATTGCCCTAGTCCTTCTGTGTTGGAATCTCCATTTCATAGAGCACTCCTTTCAGCTTTGTCCCAGATGGCAGGTGACCTCTGAGCTTCTACAGCCCCATATTGAACTCCTTTGCTTGTGGCCTTCTATCTGCACCATCTTCCAGCGCCAACTTTGTCTATAGGGCTTGCCCAACAGTTGTAAGAGAAACTTATTTTTTTAAAAGATATGAAACCCTGCTCTTTTATATTTTACCACTAACCTCTTTTCCTAGCTTCGTATTTGCTACCAAATTCTTGTTGTTTTCCCTGATCTGTCAACAAAAGGCAACTCACACTTGATCCCAATGACAGTCAGTGCTACATTTGATCTGTTTTTGTTTCTAGTTTTTTAAAATTATTATTTCATTGAGATTTGGAGAATAAGAAGAGGTAAACACTTTTATTCAAGCCTCCAGTGCTGACTCTCCCCAGGTGCCTTTGGAACTGCTCCAGATGTTTATGCTTTCCTTTCAGGTTATCGTGCTGCTTTACCCAGAAGAATCAAACAAGAAATGAAGGGCCATCGTGATCTTCAAAAAGTCTTCTTCTCAGCAAACTGCTGGAAATACCTTGGTTAAGAGATTAGGAATGATAAATAACTTCATTAGTTTTTTCCTCACTTCTTACTTCTACTCAAGTAACAGCGTATGTACTGAAAGAAAGTTCAGAAAGAATCACCACTGGCCAGATCTGGTGGCCCCAGTAATCATCATCCAGGCCTCAGAGAAATTGAAAAACAAAAACAAAACAATAAGATGTCACTGTTTGCTTTTATTGTGGTTTGTGGTTTTACTGTAATGCTGGGCATTGGCTCTCATGGGTGATCTCCAGTCTCTGACCACACAATCCAGTCATTGCCACAATCACATATAGAACATCACAAGGGACCCCAGAGCCTGGCTCCTCCATCTAAATTTAGGTTAAAATTAATGTCAAGGCATTAAGGGCTGATCTGTGCTATAAGGCCTAAAATTAATCCCAACATTATGTGCTGCCCTGACATCTGGTAAAACTGGGATGGTCTCACATGGCCTGACCACAAGTTTCCCCCCTCATTCTGCTCCTGCAAACAACCCTCCACATCAAGACAGCCAGACACAGTTCCTGCTTATTCCTGAATAGCAAGTTTCAGCTCTCTGCCAGCCCTGGAATTATTCAAAGAAGATAGTCACATCCTTTCACGGTAACCAGGGGTCACCTCACCCTTTTCATACTACAAAGCCTGCATCACATGGCCCCTCTTACTCAGTCTGTTCCCAACTGCAACCCCCACGTGGCCCTGCATGGCATTTAGTGTCCTTATCCTCCATCCTGTAAGTCTATGTAATTAATAAATTTCTGTCAGTCTCATTAGTCCAGTATCACTTGTCATATGTTTGGCTATGTGCATATCCTAAGGCAGGAATCCCTCCCGCTCCAACAGGGTGAATAGGAGGTGATTAAAACAACCAACTACTACAACTTATCTCCTCCTCTTCTTTCTTCCTAGAGGAACAGAGGAGTCAGTTCAGACTGTGTACAATGTGTTCTATGGTTCTCAGGATCTCTTTGCTACCTCTTCCCACATCCTTTCTCGCTCTCTGCTCAGTGTTGATAGAAAATTAGTCTCTCCAATGCAAAAATCATGATCCCTTTGTAACCTCTTCAGCTGTTTCCCAGTACCCCCAGCATGTAGTCTAGACTTCACAGCTGCTTCTACAAGGTTCTTTAAGATCCCCTCTTCCTGTCTTCTCTCCAGCAGCATTTTCCTTTTCCTCTTCCACAACCCAGTCCTCAGTCCTACTCACTCCGTGGCAGTTCCCCCACATTCCATGCTCTGGACCATTGGACTTGCCACTACCTTTGCCTTTCCCTGTCCCTCTTGTGCCTCTCTTTCTTTGCTTGATTATTTTCTTTTCAAAGGCAGGTCAAGCATCAACTACATGATGGATCTTTTGCTAACTATCTCTTCCACACTCAGCACCGCCCATCCCAGTTCCTCTACAGTCTTTTCCTTTTATCACAGCACTCACAACTCCTTACTTGTAGGTCTTTCCTACTAGACTGTGAGCTCTTTAGGGGCAGTGGCAAGCACGCAGTGGCTGCTCAACACATCTTGGTTGAAGGAAATTTATAGATCTCATAATGAGGTGTGCACAGCTTCCCTGGGGGTTGTGGGTGGAGGCATGGGAGCACCTAGTAGGCCCTGGCTACAGAGTATAAAATGAACTGGGTCCCCAGATTACTAGAACTAGGGAAAAGCAGAGTCCCTGTAATTAAAGATCCTGTGACATACAGTGAGGAGATCCAGGCTGTCACAGGAGCACCAATCTTAGGGTGAGTCACATCTTTGAGGAGGGGGAGTGGAGTAGTTGTGTTGGGTAAAAGAGGAATCCACAGGATTGTGGATGGGAGAGCAGGGAGTAGGAAGCAGGAGGAATATCTGTATTGGGCTAAGGTCTAAGGAAGCAGGATTTTAGAGATGGCTTGGGGTTATCTCAGGGCAATCATGCCTAATTCCTCCCTCCACCAATTTTTTGCACCCTATTTAGTTCTGGTCTTTACGTAGAGAAGGTTAGCTGCTTTAGCTCTTACATTCTTTCCACCCTAGAAAGATAACAAAACCAGGAGATTCTTGTGTGTGAAGTTGTGTTTGTGTGTAGGACTTCTTGTTTTCAGTAATTTCATACCCTTCCTCCCTGTACCTCTCCCCTACACCTCTGCCCAAACTGCCAAGTTTCAAAGGATTTAGGATCTATACTTATTTCCTAGGAAAAAGCTAACATTCCAATGAAGTCCCATTCCTATCATGTAGAGTTTCTTCCTCTCTAGGGTGACAGATCTTTCAGATACCCCAATCGAGCGTGGCTCCCACTCCCAATAGTGCATGGCTTTAATGGAAACTTTAATATTACTATCTTTTCTCTCCTTTCTTAACATATCAGTTATAACTCTTTTTGAACTGTTTTTAGAGGTTGCCCAAGAATTTGCAATATACATTTACAACTAATCCAAGTCTACTTTCTAATAACACTATCTTACTTCACTGGAGTACAAGTGTCTTATAATAAAAAGTAATTCTAATTCCTCCCTTCCATCTCTTGTATCATTGCTGTCATTTATTTCACTTAAACAGAAACATACACTAAGATATATATAAGCATACATAATCTAATACATTGTTTCAACTATTATTTTGAACAAAGTGTTCTGTCTTATCAATTAAGAATAAGAAAAATAAAAATTTCTGTTTTACCTTCACTTATTCTTTCTCTGATATGCTTCCTTTCTTGATTTAGATCTGAGTGTTTGCTTTGGAAAGCCCTACTTGCAGAAACAAATGTGGTTCTAGCAAGATCTAGATCTCAGTCCAAGAATTCACCATGAGCTTATATGGCTGGAGAACAAATGCACTCTAAGGTGATAGGCCATCACCTGACTCAAATAATTGCTTCTTGACATACCATAACTTACAACAAAGTGAAATCTCTAAGGTTAGGACAAACTGAAGATTGGACCAACAACAGGAGTAACTGAACGCCAAAACCAAGATATTTTGAAGAATTTATTTCACATGTACAAGATGAGCGAGTGTGGGGGGTATGTGTATGTGTGCATATATGTGTGTGCATGAGCAGGCATGTGATGGGAGGAAGGATATAAACCTCACTGGAACTAATGTAGCTGACAGGGAAAACATCCGGGGTTCTAATTGGACACATTCTTAACACAAGAATACAATTTTTAAGTATGTCACCATCACAAGCATGCCCAAGAGAAAGGCTGAAGGGGATGTTAAAGGAGATAAAGTCATGATGAAGGCTGAACCACAGAGAAGATCCACGAGGTTGTCTGCTAAACCTGCTCCTCAAAAGCCAGAGCTCAAGTCTAAAAAGGCCCATGCAAAGACAGGAGAGAAGGTACCCAAAGGGAAAAAGGGAAAAGCTGATGCTGGCAAGGAGGGGACTAACCCTGCAGAAAATGGAGATGCCAAAACAGACCAGGCACAGAAAGCTGAGGGTGCTGGAGTTGCCAAGGGAAGTGTGTGCATTTTTGATGACTGTATACTTCTGGTGACTGAGAGTTTGAAATACGATTTTTTAAATCAAGTTTTATAAAAATGCAGAATTTTGTTTTACTTTTTTTTTAAGCTATGTTGTTAGCACACAGAGCCCTTCATTGTTGTTTTGGGGGAAAGGGGCATATGTCACTAATAGAATGTCTCCGAAGCTGGATTGATGTGGGGAAAACACCTTTCCCTTCTAGTTTTGAGAGACTTCCTCTTGGCTGCCAGGATGAGGGATTCCCTGATTTTGACACACATGGCCACTTTTTGGCACAAAGCCTTGTGGTATGGAAAAACAAATTCATTTTATGTCCTCTTCTCCCTTTCCATCTTTCAGCGTAGACTTAACTCCCTTAAGCCTAGACATCTGTTGGGACCTGACCCCCAATCATTGGTTACAAGTATATCAGGCAATCTGGACTTTTCAGTGATTCCACTGAGATGGCACCTGTCAAAAGAGAAATGGCACCTGTTCCATTTCTAGATTGTGGATCTTCAGATAAATTCTGCCATTTTCTTTCCACTTCCACAAAGTCAGGGTCGGCTTGTGAAAAGTTATTAAACAACATGCTAAATGTGAAATGTCAACCCTCACTCTAAACTTTCTCTGTTCAGAGCATAAGATGAATACTTCATTGGGTTTTATAGTGGCTTTCTGATTTTTGGTAGTCCATTGAAGAAGGGAGTATAAAAGTTGTTGTATACTGTTAACGATTGTCTGCCTACATGATTGTTTATGGAAAGTATCTTTAATAAAGCTGGATACAGTTTGGCTTGGAAAAAAAACGAATTGCTTGTGCTACATCCCATAAGTTTTGGTATGTTGTTTCTATTTTCATTTGTGTAAAATACTTTTTAATTTCCTTTTTATTTTCTTTGACCCATTGTTTAGGAGGAGGGTGTCTAATTTCTATATATTTCTAAATGTTCTGCAATTCCTTCTCCAAATTAACAATTTGATATCTAGTTTCATGATATTGTGGTACCAAAAATACTTGATGTGATTTCAACTTTCTTAAATTTGTTAAGACTTCTTTTGTGACCTAACACATGATCTAGCATGAAAAATGTTTTGTGTGTGCATGAAAAGAATGTGTATTCTGCTGCTGTTGAACGGAATGGTCTGTATATGTCTGTTAGGTCATTTGACCCAAAGTGTAGTTCAAGCCCAAGTTTCCTTATTTTCTATCTAGATGATTTTTGTGTTGCTCAAAGTGAGATACTGAAGTCCTCTGCTATTATTATATTGCAATCTATCTATCTCTTCTAATCTATTAATATTTGTGTTATAAATATATAGTTTCTCTGATGTTGAATGCATGTGTTTACATTGTATCTTCTTCATGAATCAACCTTTTTATCTCATTATATAATGACCTTCTTTATCTCATTTTAGTTTTTGACAATGTCTATTTTGTCTTATTTAAGTATAGCTACCACTGATTTCTTTTGGTTTTCCTTTGCATGAAATATCTTTTTACAACTTTTCCCTTTCAATCTATGTGTATTCTTAAAGAGAAGCAAGTCTCTTGCAGAGAGCATAGAATTGGGTCTTGTTTTTTAATCCATTCAGTGACTCTCTGTCTTTTTAAAACCTTTTATTTTATTTAATCGACAAATAATAATTACATATATATTAATTGGGTACGATGTGATGATTTGATACATGCATGCATTGTGAAATGATCAAATCAGGTTCATTAATATATTCATCACCTAATATATTTATCATTTATTTTTGGTGAGAGCATTTGAGATTCCAGCTTTTTTTATTTTTTCCCCTTTTACACAAAACAAAGTAGAAGAAGCAATACAGGATTAAAATCGCAAAAGTAGTTAATCAGTAGAACACGTACACACACACACAAAAAATCCAGATAGGAAGACAGGCTTATTTACAATGAAAGTAAGGTAAAATTAAGGTAGTTTTCTTATGAAATATTAAAAGAAAATAATCAAACATATGCTACAATGGTCACCACTATTTACAGTAATATTAAAGAGGAGAAAACAACACTTATTTAATAGGGACAGATATACCACAAGGTACAACATCAGTGCAATAAATTCACAAAACTATATTACAACTAGTTAATCAGTTTAAGAATTGTTCCCAAGTCAGTCACGTGTTTTGGCCCTCAGAAGTTCATTCCTACAGATTTCAACTACTCTAAATTTCTAGCTACCAAGAAGTTAAGAATGATAATAAGAAGCTTTCCAAGGAGTTATGAAATCTTTGTCGACCAGAGGCCAATTATCATCACCTCAAGTCTGTTCTCACCAACAGCCCTTGTATTTTTCAGGGAGGAATCTCTAGGAAAAAAGTCAGACACCAGTGTAGTCACTATCTCCCATGTCAAACCTAGGGAACTAAAAGGGCCAGTATTACCATAAAATGAGAATTTTGAGGTTTACCTTAAAAGGCTTATTCTGGTCTCAACAATTAGATAAGATTATCTTCTACTGAAATGAATCTTGACTAAACATAGAAGACTGCTGTCTTTTTGCTGGTCTTAGAGTGAAAGTCATAGATATGAGTCTTAATCTACTGTATACTATAGCTAAAGTCAGCTGAAAATCTGAAATTAAAAGTAGCCTAGAAATCCTAAATGCAATCTTTCGGAAGTCTGCTATTAAAAAGCCTTTAAGGATTTACTAACTTTGAGTCTAAGTGCAAGGGGACAAAAGCCTGTTAGACATTCCTTTTTTGGACAAAAAATCAAAGTTTCCTACAAATTGCTAAGCTTTGCACAAGGGAGAAGCCTACACGTACTAGCGCATGGAATCAGTTTCATTTTTTTCATGGGGACTCTTCTCCCACCGGAAACAAACAGAATGAGGAATGAATCTTAATTGGTCTCTTCATCAGAAGCGGTAAACTTGGTCTCTATATTCGTGAAGTCAGATAGTTTTTTAAGCAAACTGTGGAAGCAGACAGTAGAACCAGTTTCCTGTAGCCACAGACCACTACATGGTATCTAAGCTAAAGCAAAGATGAACAATTATCCAGATTCACTTGAACTGTACTAAAGGGCAAGGTTCACCACTACAAAAAGGAAGTTGTCTAAAAGCAAGAATTCAATTAACACTGGGTAAGAAAAATCAAAACAAATCACATACACTAAGGGTTGTCCATGAAGCCAACTGCTAAGAACGCACTCAACTATATGTGACATGAAGACACTATGCACAAAGTCTTACTTGGCGAGTCTGAATTTCTATTAACTAAGGGCAGAGTGAGGGAGAGCAAAGAGCTACTTCCGTAACATTTTGGTATCCAGATAGTACAGCAGAAACCGTTCCGGGGCAATGCTCCACTAATCACACTGATTAAAGCAGATGAATCATTCATTTTTCTTTTCTTTTTGTTCAAGAAGTTTGTTTATCACCCTCTTGGCCATTCCAATGTACTTCAAAATGATTCCATGTTGGTTTAGTCCAGGAAGCAATAGTAAGGAAGTCACTATCAGGTAAGTGAGAAGCAGATTGTGGACTTGTTGTCCACCCAAGCAACCGTAGCAAGAGAAACGATCATGGTCATGAAGTACATCTTAGGTTTTTCTTCCTTTAGTGTGAAGAGGCATTTCCACCAACCCACAGTTCTGCGTCGAGTTTTTACTAAATTGCTGCAAATGTCATGGAATTTTTGCTGTTGTTCAGTGGTCCATTTATTGGAGCCAAAAATTCTAGGTGCTACAATGGGAACAAGGTAATCAGCCAAGTACAAAAACATAACAAAACAGGAAACGCCGGACAGAACAGATGGATCTAGATAGTAGATAATCAGAAACACCAAAGAAACCACACAGATGATGGCGGGTGGAAACCAGGCTCTTTCCCATCGGAGGACTTTATCAGCCATCAGCATCACTTCTCCCCATCCTTGCAGCTGTTCTTCCAGACTTGCAGTCTCTGCAGCCAGCAGGTTGGTGCTGCGATTATCTCCCTCTGCCACCATCTCCGGGATGCCGCCTCTGTGAGCGCAGGCCACCTGCCCAGTGAGACCTCCAACTGACACCCGCACAGAGACCACCTGGTGAAAGCATTTGAAATCCACTATTTTATGACATCAGTAAGATAACCTAACTAGAAGCTCCCAATACTCACCACATCCCTCCCAAAGATAGCCAAAACAATAAGTAACCAACTACATTTTGATGAAAATAACTAAAGGAGAATGTTAGAATACATTAAAGGTGTATTAGAAACTCTGCAATGTGCAGAAACCCAGGGTGGCCACATAGACAACAGAAGGAAATACCTCACCTCCACCACCCTATCCCCACATCAGGATCAGTTGGAAGCAGGAGAAAATTCTTCTTGCAGGGAAAAGGTAAGGAAGAGGACCACAGCAGCCCCCATTACCACCTTAGGCACCTACAGTCCTCACCTCTGGGGAGGCCTGTAGTTCTCACAGGCACTAAGCCCAGCTGAGGGAACTCCTTAGAATCCATACAGCTACACTCCCCACAGAGGAGGAGACAATACTCACTACAGTGGCCCACGTGGCTACTGCATTTGAAATCAGAAACACTGTTGGAATGTGTCCTGTTTTGGGGGTAGGTAGCCACAGTACCCTTCCATTCCTCCAGCTTTGTTGCTGTTGAACCGCCTCCACATGGTTGCGCACCATCCACAAGCTGAGCTGCTGCTCCATCCTATTTCTTGGGGCCAAGCTGCAATGGAGATGCTCCACCCACCCCTCCAAGTTGCTTTTGGCCCTGCCCCATTAAGGATTGAGCTGAAATGGCACTCAGCCTCCTAAAGAATTGGTTACTTGGCTGCTCAGAGCAGTCATGCACCCCCATTCCTGGGTGCACCCCCATTCCTGAATGGAAGCAGCACCTTGCCTCCAGGAAATCAGTGTCATGGCCAAGCCAAATCAGTTGCACATCTCAGGGATGAGATGGCATAGTATTTTATGTCTTAGATAAACAGAGCACTGACTGAGCTGGGTCACCTTACCCTACACGTTGAATAATTGTAGTACCCTGCTTTCCTGGAACTGGACTAGTCCATTAGAGTGTGAGCTGCTGAGATACCCCCATCCCCAAGGAATGGAATCATTGCTGCACTACTCCCTTCCTTCCAGGCCCCAAGTGACATCTGCCCTCTGCTATTCCACGGTCCTTGCTGCTGTCTCACGTGGCTTCACAGAATCTGGGATACTGCCATGTCCCACTATCCCCAGGTCCAGAATCCCCACTGTGCAGTCCCTTGTGTCCTGGGGCCTAAGTTGCAATGGTGCCCTATTGGCTCTGTTTCCCAAATTGCAGCTGTACCTTTTTTCTGGGTCTTAACCTTTAGCTGGGTCATTGCTATGCCATGCCTTCCAGAGTCAAAATCTTTCCCTACTAAAGGCACTCTCTAAAGTTTGGAAGAGGTGCTGTTCCACCAGATGCACAGACATCAATTCGGGGACATAAGAAACATTAAAAAGCAAGAAACATGACACCAATAAAAGACAAGGTGCCAGTAACTGACCCCAAGGAAAAGGAAGTTTATGAGTTGCCTGAAAAGGAATTTAAAATAATAATCTTAAGGAAACTCAGATAGATCTGAGAGAATACAGATAGACAATTCAGCAAAATCAGGAAAGCAATTCATCATCTTAATGAGACATTCAACAAAGAACAAAACAGAAATCTTGAAGCTGAAGAACTACTGAGTGAATAAATAAAAAATATAATAGAAAGCTTCAACAGCAGACTACATCAAGCACAAGGAAGAAACTCTGCATTTGAAGATAGGTCTTATGAAATTACCCAATGAGAAGGAAAAACAAAAACAAAAAACAAAAAGTGTGAAGACAGCCAATGGGACATATGGGATATCATTAAGCAAACAAACTTTTGCATTATGGGAGCTCTACAGGGAGAAGAGATAAATGTGCAGAAAGTGTATATAATGAAATAATTGCTGAAAACCTCCCAAGTTTTGGAAGAGATATGAACATCCAGATCCAAGAAGCTCCAAAGTTCCCAAACAGATTGATCTCAAATAAGTCTTCTCCAAGTTGTGTTACAACTAACTGTCAAAAGCCAAAGACAAAGAGAGAATTTCAAAAGCAGCAAGAGAACAGCATCAAATCATATATGAGAGGATTCCCATTAGACGATGAGCAAATTTCTCAGCAGAAAACCTGCAGGTCAGGACAGATGAGATGATACATTTGAAGTGCTGAAAGAAAAAAATTTTCAAATGAGAATACCATACTCAACAAAGTACCCTTAAGAGATGAAGGAGAAATAAAGTCTTCCCCAGACAAACAAAAGAAGTTGAGGAAATTCATTGCCACTATACCTGCCTTACAAGAAATGCTTAAGGGAGTCTTCAAGTGGAAATAAAAGGACACTAGTTACTAATATGAAGATATAAGAAAGTATCAAATTCACTGGTAAAGGTAAATGCATAGTCAAATCCAAAATATTCTAACATTATTATGGTGCTCTATAAGTCATGTATATCTTATAGTATGAAGGTTAAAAGTCAAAAGAATAAAAAATAGTAACCATAATAACTTGTTAAGAAACATGTAATTTTTGAGTATATATTTGTACATCTGTATTTATTAAGTACATACTTATCATTGACATATATATGCATATATATGTGCATTTAACATCTTTAGAACTTTCTTCTTTTTTATTATTTCTTTTTTTATTGTTTTCATTTCAGTGATTTCTTTTTTTTTTTTTATTACACTTTAAGTTCTGGGATACATGTGCAGAACGTACAGGTTTGTTACATAAGTATACACATGCCATGGTGGTTTGCTGCACCATCAACCCGATATCTACATTAGGTATTTCTTCTAATGCTATCCTTCCCTCTAGCCCCTCACCCCCCGAAAGGCCCTGGTATGTGATGTTCCCCTCCCTGTATCCATGTGTTCTCGTTGTTCAATTCCCACTTATGAGTGAGAGCATGTGGGTTTGGTTTTCTGTTCCTGTGTTAGTTTGCTGAGAATGACGGTTTCCAGCTTCATCCATATCCCTGCAAAGGACATGAGCTTATCCTTTTTTATGGCTGCATAGTATTCCATGGTGTATATGTGCCACATTTTCTTTATCCAGTATCATGGATGGGCATTTGGGTTGGTTCCAAGTCTTTGCTATTGTGAATAGTGCTATGGTAAACATACATGTGTATGTGTCTTTATAGCAGAATGATTTATAATCCTTTGGGTATATACCCAGTAATAAGATTGCTGGGTCAAATGGTATTTCTGATTCTAGATCCTTGAGGCATTGCCACACTGTCTTCCACAATGGTTGAACTAATTTAGAAATACATAATTTAAAAATATGTAAATTGTGAAATCAAAAATATAAATGAGGAAGTTTAAAGTCTAGAGTTGTTGTATGGGATTGAAATTAAGTTGCTATCAACACAAAAGAGTCTTATAACTATAAGATGTTTTATGTAAACCTCAAGAGTAACCTCAATACAAAGTTGATAAAGAGAAAGGAATCAAAACTTAGCACCACAGGAAATCATAAAATCACAAAGATAAACAACAAACAAAGGATCTATAAAAAAAACAGAAAACAATTAACTAAATGGCAATAGTAAGTCCTTACCTATCAATAATTACTTTGAACGTAAATGGATTAAATTCTCCAATCAAAATACATAAAGTGGCTGAATGGATAAAAAACCAAGATCCAACTATGTGCAGCTTACACAAGACACAGTTTATCTTTAAGAACACACATACCCTGGGAGGCTGAAACAGGAGAACTGCTTGAACCCAGGAGGCAGAGGTTGCAGTGATCTGAGATTGCACCATGGCACTCTAGCCTGGGCAGCACAGCAAGCCTCCATCTCAAAACAAAACAAAACAAAACAAAAAAAACAGCATAGATCACTTGAGCCCAGAAAGTTAAGCCTGCAGTGAGCTATGACTGCACCACTACATTCCAGCCTGGGCAACAGAGTGAGACTTTGTCTTTAAAAAAAAAAAAAAAATGCTAGGCTACACTGAGAAAGAAGAGCTCTGAGGGAGAACAGGCCCTACTAGATATTACACTCTATTTTAAAGCCCATATAAGTAAAGCAATCGGTATTAGTACAAGAAAAAAAGCACACATACATTGTAATCAGTCAAAAGATGGTATTAAATTGAAAGTATTTGCCACAAATATTACAAATACAAATGATAGTTCTAATATACAAAGACCTTTTTAAAATTGAGAAGGAAAAGACCAAAATTCTAGAGAAAAATGGGTAAAAGACACAAATTAGGTAACTTGCAAAAGACATAAATTGGTCTGTGAACACGTGAAAAAATGCTCAGTTGTACTTATAATAAGAGAAATGCAAACTAAAACCACACTAAGATACCATTTCTTACTCATTAGAATAGCAAAAATTTTCAACTTAATACACTGTTGAAGAAGTGTGGGAGAGACACTCATATATGCCAGTGGGCTGGTGGGAATGCAAAATCATATGACCCTTTTGGAGGAGAATTTCACAGTATTTAACAAAACTGTATATGTGTGTGTGTGTGTGTGTGTGTATACACACAGTTAGAAATAGTAGAGACAGGGTTTCGCCATGTTGGCCAGGTTGGTCTCAAACTTCTGACCTCAGGTGATCTGCCCACCTCGGCCTCCCAAAGTACTGGGATTTACAGGCATAAGCCACGGCACCCAGCCAAAAATTACTGGACTTTAAAAACTACTTGCAACATTATAATAAGATGACTTCACTCTGCCATTTTTATTTTCTCCCTCAGTGAGTGAAGTCAGGATAAACATCATCCCTTTTTTGTTCCTTCTACCATGTACACAATAGCAAGAAATAGCTGGTTGGAAAAATGAACATCTCATAATAATATGAAATACATTTAAAAGCCTTCTATTTCCTACACCTCTTGTTGGTTTTTTTCTATGGTTACTGTGAAATATGTAGATTTTAAAAAATAGCTCTAGCAGTTAAATGATGCTGTAAAACCCCAGTATGGTAAGTGTAAATAATTCTAACAGTAATTTCTTGTTACTATACCACTCAAAGTTTTGTCTATAATTTAGTAAGATCTCTTAACATTAATGTTTTTACTTAGCGACAGATATGGACCTTCTCAAAGAGAATCACAGAACAAGAGAATTAACAATCTTAATTTTTTTCTTAGTTATTGGTAAGAAAATGAGCTGTGTTGCTCATTTTCAATCTTACGGATTCAGAAATTCTCTTACTAGTTTGTAGTATTTTCTGAGGTTTCTATTTTTTTTTTAAATGAGCTGGGAACAGGACCAGCTAACTTAAGGCATTAAGTAATATCTTTCTAACAATATTTAACCATTTGCTGATTTAAAGTTGAGCTACTATTTTTTCTAGGTTGATTCCAAAGAGAACAGATTTCTGTTTTAAAGATTTTAAGATTGACATTAAGAAGAAGGCCAGACAAATACAAATCTGTGCCCTCATGGAAATGAACACTGAAAACTATATCCAGAGGTTTGATGATCTGGGAAGAAAAGCCTCTTACCTTATAGTAAGATACATTCTCCTTCAGTTGGTGAATCTCTAGAAATGACCATCTCCCTAGCCCAGCATTCTATCTAGTGTTGCTATTTTTATTATTAACACAAAGTTTCATACACATCCCTTTCCTAAGGAAGTATAAACACACTCACTACAAGTAACCTTTGGGAAGTGAAAGTTTCAAAGGCCAAATGATCTAGACTTTTTGATGTTGTGACTAAGATTTCTTTAATTCCTGGAAAGCAAAAGCAGGAAGCCTACATGACTTCCTGATGAACTGAGGGTGAGCAGGGAAGGCAGAGGAGGCAAGACATATTTACCAGTTTCTAACACAGCCATTGAGGAAAGAACAAGATGAACGGCTCAGGTGCAGGGAAATGAAGAATGAGGGAGAAAACATAAACTGAATGGAACTTCCCATGAGGATTTTTATGAGAAGTTTTTTTTTAAATGTAACTTTTCATTTACAAAAAAGTTCAAATATCGGATGCTATAAACAAAATTGACCATTCTCCAGTGGTAGTTAAGTTCATGCACAAATACATTAAGCTGACAAACTTTTATTAGGGTTTGGGTAAAGTTACTGATACATGCTATAGATATATGAAACTACAAAATGAATCTTCTCTATGGGATCGTTAGTCTGAGGCATGATGTTAATTTATCTACAATAATTGGTAAGCAAGCAACTCGGTGAATTACTGGTATTTCAATTCTGGACTTCAATTCAGAAGCCACTGAAATCCTGGACAGTAGTTCTGACCACCTCTCTGTGTAAATAACTTTGCAGAATTACGGAGCAGGACTCATTAAGAAATAAGAATAACATTCTTTATGAAGTAAGAAAATATGGATTCCTGTAGTAGAAAATAATAGAAGAGCAGGTGAAAGAAGCACCTTCAAAGATGTTCTTAAACTTAAATTTTTTGTTTGCTCAGATACCATTAAGAAATGCATTAAGGTTCATCCTCTAAGTTAACACTTTTTTTTAAGACAGTCTCACTCTGTCACCCAGACCAGAGTGAAGTGGCACAGTCTCGGCTCCCTGCAACCTCTGCCTCCTGGGTTCAAGCCATTCTCCTGCCTCAGCCTCCCAAGTAGTAAGGATTACAGGCACCTGCCACCACATCCGGCTAATTTTTGTAGTTTTAGTAGAGATGGAGTTTCACTGTGTGGGCCAGGCTGGTCTAAAACTCCTGACCTCAGGTGATCCACCAGTCTCGGCCTCCCAATGTGCTGGGATTACAGGTGTGAGCCACTGCACCCGGCACACCAAACATTTTTAATTAAACTTCACAATTCTGAAAGAATCTCTCCAGTGAATTTTGGACACTAACAAGAAAACAACAAAATGATTTATTTTTTAATTTTTTGACACAGGGTGTCACTCTGTCACCCAGGCTGGAGTGCAGTGTCATGATCTTGGCTCACTGCAACCTCCACCTCTTAGGTTCAAGTGATTCTCCTGCCTCAGCCTCCCAAGCAGCTGGAATGACAGGTGTGCACCACCACAAATGGCTACTTTTTGTATTTTTTGTAGAAACAGAATTTCACCATGTGAGCTAGGCTGGTCTCGAACTCCTGACCTCAGGTGATCCACCCACCTCAGCCTCCCAAAGTGCTGGGATTATAGGCGTGAGCCACCATACCAGGCAACACCAAAATAATTTAAATGAAATATTTTCACATATGGAAAGTTATTTTTAGTAATGCATTTAAAGACTATACCCAGAGGGCATTTAAAAATAATAAATAAAGACTTTATTAAGAAGCATACAAACCTAGCAGAAAGATAATTCTGTCTTCTAAATAGTCTGTGCTGGAAGACTGGGTAGAAATGACACATTTTATCATTATCATCTGAATGTAACAGATGGAAGCCAGCTATGGATAAATCTACAACTCCAGCAAAGACTGGAACAATTTATCTCATCAAAATTAGGCACTTCATTTTCAGTGAGTTGAAGAATCAACATGATTCTCATCTTAAAATTACACATTTCAATGTGATTCATACTTCACAGTAACAATAAAGGTGAACATAAGACTATTCTTCTACTAAAGCAGAATTTTGGAAAATCACAGTTTAAACCAAAAGTTTAAATTCCAATCTTACTTTCTCTTATAAGTAAATTATGATGCTGGAAGCAAATATTTTAGTGGTAAGTATGAATGTGAAGGCTACAAAACAAAATTGTAGGCTTCCTACTAGTGGCAACAGATTGAACCAATCCATTAGAAAATGAGCTCATGGACTTTCTTCCAGGTAAGATCAAAGAAGTAAGTGTGATTGCTACCCTCATCTTGCACATGGATTTCCCCTCACTTTATTCACGTTCCTATTCAAATACTTCTTTCCAAAGGCAGCTCTTCCCTGACCTCTACATCCAGCTATAGTGTTCATCATAGCACTCAGCTCGATTTACACTTTGTATTTCTTTAGATACTGTCTGTCATTTCTACTAAATGTGTAGGCTGTATATGAGCAGTGACTGAGTTCAATTCTGTATCCCAATCACCTTAGATAGGGGTTCATCAAATATTTGTTGAAAGAAGGAAGGAAATAAGGCAGGAAGGAAGGAGGGATGGAGGGAAGGAAAGAAAGAAGGGATGGAGGGTGGGGGGAAGAAATGGAGAAAAGGAGGAAGAAAAGGGAGGGAAGAGGGGAGAGAGGGAAGAAGGAAGGAAGCAAGTAAGCAAGCAATGGTCAGTGGCTTGAATGTATCTGCCTAAACTAATGCACTGTGGCTAAGGAAAAAGGAGAAAGCAAGAACACTGCAAGCAGCTGTCCCAGGCGCTTATTTCAATTCTGGACTTCAATTCACAATTGAATACATAAATTCAATTCTGAATTTACAGAGCATAAAGATACAGGGAGCAATGGCTGCCCTTGGTGTCAGCTATGCTCAGCATACTCGAGTTTGTGAGCTTGTTCCTTTTCTCTATCTCTAGCTTTGAAGCAGCCCTGAGAACGTTGGTCACTTTCTTCTCCTCCTTATTTCCTTTTATTTCAAAACTAGAATGGGGAGGTATAGAACTTGAAGGAGGACATAGCTGAGATCTGTGCAAATATGAACTTTGTAGCTTGGGGCCCAAATCCAAATGGATGGGTAGAGCGAAGCCTGAACCACACTGAGGACTAGAGCAGGTAGATGAGGATATCAGTGGATGGACAGCAAAACAGGAGCAGACAATGAATAAGGTCCCTTCCAAGTGTAAGCTTCTCTTTGTGACTCTGGGAAAGCTGATAGGGCAGCAGCTGCACCCTTACCACTCACCAACCACAAAAGGAGAAATATCAGGTGTGGGTTACCCTCCAGCAGGGCTGTGCTGCTCAGATTTAGGAAGGTGAGAAACCTGCTGCCCAGTCATAGGACTATAGCATGCCAGGGACCCTCCAGAAGCAATACGCTTTTAATCACAGATGAAAAGTATTTGATAGTTACTGAACTACGTAAAAACAATGACCAGCGATCCAAGGAGAGAAGTTAATTCTGTTAAGCCAACCAAGTGACACAAGGTTTTGCCTGGAGGAAGGAAAACAGAGAAGCAAGCTGTAATCTTCCCTTTTTGTAGCAAGTGCTTTGAATCTCCTTGGAGAAGGAAGTCCACAGAAAACAATTTGATTTCTAAGTGAGTAATAATTAGATGCTCTAAGTTTTCAATGTGATAAAGCTACAAACATCCTGGCATTTCTTCTCCACTGCACCCCAACCCACAATAGCATGTGAGGATATAAAGCCTTTGGGATCCTCTCACTGGAGAAGTCCATATCTGAGATGCCTCATTTTACATCATAAAGCTTTGAGGAAATTATATCACGTCTAAAGACTTTTTAAAAGAAACTGCCACATGATGTCATAACATTGGGTAGCATTTTACCACCAAGTAGTGATGGGATCAGAACAAGTCATCCCAAAATATGCCACTATTATTCTGAGCTAAAAGAAACTGAGAACCAGTCAATGCAGGAAAAGCACTTCGCCTCCCTATCTGCTTAAAGTATAATGTCCCATTTGTAAAGGACATTTTTATTAGTATATGTATTTATATTTGCCAGAAAGAGAGTTACTCATAGATAACTTTTTCTCACCGGAGAGACTTTTATCTGCATAGCAAGGTAACCTTTATTCACCACACATTTCCTCTTCCCGCCTTCCCACAATTCGTCTCTACCACTCCCCAGTACCCCCAAATCCTTATTCCTATTCCTTACTCTAGCTGTCTCAATCATCTAGCTGCTTCCTGGACTCTCATATTTTGGTGGGACTCAGGTGCATATGTGAGTAATTAAACGTTTTTTCTCCTTTTAATCTGTCTAATGTCAATTTAATTCATAGACCAGCCAAAAAATCTAGAAGGGTACACAGAAGCAATTTTCCCTCTCCTACAGTAGTTTTTCTCCTAATAAAATATATAAAGAAAACAAAATCCTTGTCATCATCATTATTTCACCTTACATAACTTCTGTTATAAAAGGTTACTTGTTCTTCCCTTTTATATGGCTCAATAGGCAGATTTTTACCTTTTCTTTAGAGTTGTGCATTTTTAGGGTGTCCAGTCCTTGCAATTGATAGTTCTTGAATATGAAAGCTCTAATTGCTATATTTATTAAAGGTACATAGCTACAAACTGTTATTTAGAAATGGATTAATTTTCAGAGGTTTTAAAATATCTAACCTAATAGAATTTTCCTTACTTGTAAGTATACTAATGTCTTTAAATATGCAAATGTTTAAATGCTAAAAATATAAGCAAAATATGGAATTAAAATACGCAGGCCAGGCACGGTGGCTCATGCCTGTAATCCCAGCAATTTGGGAGGCTGAGGTGGGTGGATTGACTTGAAGTCAGGAGTTCAAGACCAGCCTGGCCAACATGGCTAAACCTTGTCTCCACTAAAAATACCAAAAGTTAGGCAGGTGTGGTGATACGTGTCTGTGGTCTTGGCTACTCAGGAGGCTGAGGCAGGAGAATCACTTGAACCCGAAGGCAGAGGTTGCAGTGAGCCAAGATCGTACCATTGCACTCCAGTCTGGGCAACAGAGTAAGATTCCATCTCAAAAGAAAGAAAGAAATAAAATACGCAATTCCAATCAGCTCTTAAGGTGGTGGTAGTAATTTTTATTGTAATATGTGCAAAAAAAATCACCGACACTTGTGGGTAGATTAGCAGTTACTAATGCTAAAGTGCAGGGTCTATAGCTGAAGTTCTCCTTGTGTTTTTTACTTGCTTATGTACATTAAAAAGAAAATATATAATCACAGATTTTTCAAGAGAGGAAAATTATGCATAATCCCCACTCAATGTAACTTCTAATACTCTGAGGTCTTCATATTCAAAATTCCCTCAAAACAAATGTGGCTTCAAATTTTGGGGTGCATAACTGAAAATAATTATTTTACATTATAATTTGACATTTAAGTCATGTAAAATGATTTAAAAACCACAGCAAGTATAAAATAAATTCCAATTCCAAGGACATAATCCTATTACCATAATGAAATAAATCCCTAACCTGATGGTCCCTGTATTTCTAATTTGTCTTTGGTAAATATACTTGAACTGAACCCAACCAGGAATTTAACATCATAAACCTACCAAATAGATTCAAAGACAACACAAAATGTGTGTTTAGTGAACATCATCCAAATATTTCTTCTTCTAAGAAAAGCACTGAGTGAAATAATTTGAGCCACCATAACACAGAAATATTATAAAAGTATGCAACCCTGTCTTTTCACCTTTGTATCCTCATTGAATAGTACAGAGGCTGGCATATTGTTATTGTTTAATAAGCATTGAATAAGTAAACCAGTATCATTCTCTTTGGGGTTCTATCCTTAATATAAACAAATGTGAAGACATAAATAAAAAACAACACATTCAACTGCACTGCTATTCAGTCATATGATGTAATTCCAACACATTTTTTCAGAAACATTCTGAGGCATTGCTTTGCAAATTCATGCCTAAGTGTAAGGATAAGTGTAGGAGAAGCGGGGTGCTGGGAAACTTTACTCTCAAAAACCCCAGAAACCAAGTCAGATAAGATCTTAAGATAGCTGGCTTAAAAATAATAAAATAAGATTTTTTTACTTTAAAATTTTATTTTTTAAGGAAAAATAACTGTTATTGCTGGCTTTAATTATTACTATTATTTTGCGGGGACAGGTGGCTGATAGGGGAATTTAAGGCTGTCATTTTCAAGTATACAAGCTTAGTGTTCCATTACCCAGTCTACACAAGACAGGACTATAAGCTCAAGTCGTAGAAACTATTGGAAGTCCATCAAAGACATAAAGAAATAAGAAAGGCAACAATAAGTTTAAAAATAGGACAGGCTAGAAACAAAACCCTAGATTATTCTTTTCTAGAAAACTGCATTAATTTGTTCACATTAAAACTTTGTCTAACACTATTATGTGTTGCATGGCACTCAGAATGAGGTAAATACACAAAAGAACAAACAAGACAGCTTAATAAAGTAATAGAGAGAATTCATAATTAAGATTGTTAACCTCTAGATAGTTCTATGGCCTGTATCACAGAGAAAGATTAGAAATGACTACAATATACCAAATAAGCTTCACAGGTGAACAGGAAGACTTTATCTCAAAAAATATTTTTTAAGCGAAGCCTTTCATCTAAAAACCATGCATACTACTTATAAATAAAATAAGCCAGCATTATTCACTTTGGTTTGATGTAAATTTGTTAATTGTTATATGAGGAAAATGGGTATTCACAAGTCAGTATCATCTTAATTTATGTTCCAGGTGAAGACAAGTGTTGGAGTTCTATAACTTCTTTAAGGTTGCAATATCTATACCTGAAAGGTGACATCAATTTTTTTTTAATTTTTCCTTCCCAAAGGCGGTGTCAAGGGGACATCAGTTCTATTGTGAAAGTAGCTGTTTTGTTGTAAAATCCATGTAACACACTGGAAAGTTCTTTCATCTTTAATGAACAGACACTTGTCTCATTTCAAGTGTGGATTTTTTAAAATTACCACAGTTATAGCAAAGTCTGACCCAAAAATTTAATTTATAATTATGGCATGTATCTAAAGAAGTTTGGGAGCATAACAGCCAATCTAAAATTGCTAGAAATCTTGTTACAGTTTAATAAACAATTACTTTAAATGTATATTTTTAGTGTTCTTTATAAATGCAGGTTTCTGTTAAATTTTTAAAAATTGTTTATAACAAAAACACAAACATACCATCATTTTGTTTGAGTAGTGTCAACGGTAACCTCAAGGGATGAAAAGGCACCCAGGGGCTGACAGTAGCAGGAAACCATGAACTCTTTTAGGCTAGAAGGAGAAGAAGGAAACAGTATTAACCAGATCCAGTGACAGGTGGAGCTACTGAAGTGGTACTGCCTAAAAGGATCTGTGGCTTAGGAACCCATTGCCACAGCCAGACCACATACCCAAACTCACTGTCTCTCTACCCTCAAGACTCCTTCTGGTACCAACACTGGCTGATCTCCATCAGAAGCCAGAGTGAGGGAGCCTGGGAAATGCAGTGTGGAGGGTCAGACTCAGAGCATAGGGCAGTGACGGACAAGGAAGAGCAGGGAACAGAGGAGCCAGGTGGGGACGATGGGGGAGGGCATCAAACAGAGAATGCCCAGGTCTCCACCCGATTTATGTCAAATAGTGATCTGAGTCAGCAGGACATACTATTTTTAGAGTTCTTGTTTAAATCAGTTTCAAAATTTTTATAAAGTGTAAAAGGAGGACAGGAAAATTAAGTCCTTAATGTTTTTTAAATTTAGGAAGAAATGATGGTTAGCATAAATCAGAATTAAAGTAAATACTAAATATTGAAATAGAAGGCAAATATCTTGACAAGAAAAAATTGAAAACAGAAATAAGCAAGGGACATTAAAAATGTAAAATAAAAAACCGGTCGCTTCCAAGATGGTCCAATAGGAACAGCTCCAGTCTGCAGCTCCCAGTGAGATTGATGCAGAAGACGGGTGATTTCTGCATTTCCACCTGAGGTACCTGGTTCATTTCACTGGGACTGGTTGAACAGTGGGTACAGCCCACAGAGGGCGAGCTGAAGCAGGGTGAGGTGTCACCTTACCCGGGAAGCACAAAGTGGGGGAGGATTTCCCTTTCCTAGCCAAGGGAAGCCATGACAGACTGTAGCTGGAGAAACGGTACACTCCTGACCAAATACTACACTTTACCAACAGTCTTAGCAACTGCAGACCAGGAGATACCCTCCCGTGCCTTGCTAGACATGTCCCATGCCTGTGGAGCCTTGTTCACTACTGGCACAGCAGTCTGTGATCGACCTGCTATGCTGCAGCTTGATGCAGGGAGGGACATCCACCACTGCTGAGGCTTGAGTAGCTCACAGTGTAAACAAAGAGGCTAGGAAGGACAAACTGGGTGGAGCCCACCACAGCTCAACAAGTCCCACCTGCCTCTGTAGATTCCACCTCTGGGGGCAGGGCATAGTAGAACAAAAGGCAGCAGACAACTTCTACAGACTTAAACATCCCTGTCCGACAGCTCTGAAGAGAGCAGTGGTTCTCTAAGCATGGCATTTGAGCTTTGAAAATGGACAGACTGCCTCCTCAAGTGGGTCCCTGACCCCTGTGTAGCCTGACTTGGAAACACCTCCCAGCAGGGGCTGACAGACACTTCAAACAGGTGGGTGCCCCTCTGGGATGAAGCTTGCAGAGGAAGAATCAGGCAGCAATATTTGCTGTTCTGCAGCCTCCGCTGGTGATACCCAGGCAAACAGGTTCTGGAGTGGACCTCCGGCAAACTCCAACAGACCTGCAGCTGAGGGGTCTGACTGCTAGAAGGAAAACTAACAAACAGAAAGGAATAGCATCAACATCAACAAAAAGGACATCCACACCAACACCCCATCTGTAGGTCACCAACATCAAAGACCAAAGGTAGATAAAACCACAAAGACAGGGAGAAACCAGTGCAGAAAAGCTGAAAATTCCAAAAAACAGACCGCCACTTATCCTCCAAAGGATCACAGCTTCTCAGCAGCAAGGGAACAAAACTGGACAGAGAATGAGTTTGACAAGTTGACAGAAGTAGGCTTCAGAAGGTCGCCAATAACAAATTTATCCGAGCTAAAGGAGCAAGTTCTAACCCATCCCAAGGAAGTTAAAAACCTTGAAAAAAGGTTAGATGAATATCTAACTAGAATAAACAGTATAGAGAAGACCTTAAATGACCTGATGGAGCTGAAAACCATGGCACGAGAACTTCGTGATGCATGCACAAGCTTCAATAGCTGACTCGATCAAGTGGAAGAAAGGGTATCAGTGATTGAAGATCAAATTAATGAAATAAAGTGAGATGACAAGATTAGAGAAAAAGAGTGAAAAGAAATGAACAAAGCCTCCAAGAAATATGGGACTATGTAAAAAGAACAAATATATGTTTGATTGGTGTACTGGAAAGTGACGGGGAGAATGGAACCAAGTTAGAAAACACTCTTCAGGATATCATCCAGGAGAACTTCCCCAACCTAGCAAGGCAGGCCAACATTCAAATTCAGGAAATACAGAAAACACCACAAAGATACTCCCCGAGAAGAGCAACCCCAAGACACATAATTGTCAGATTCACCAAGGTTGAAATGAAGGAAAAAATGTTAAGGGCAGCCAGAGAGAAAGGTCGGGTTTCCCACAAAGGGAAGCCCATCAGACTAACAGCAGATCTCTCGGCAGAAACCCTACACGCCAGAAGAGAGTGGGGCCAATATTCAACATTCTTAAAGAAAAGAATTTTCAACCATCAGGTAGAATTTTCAACAATCAGAATCTCATATCCAGCCAAGCTAAGCTTCATAAGTGAAGGAGAAATAAAATCCTTTACAGACAAGCAAATGCTGAGAGATTTTGTCACCACCAGGCCTGCCTTACAAGAGTTCCCAAAGGAAGCACTAAACATGGAAAGGAACAACCAGTACTAGCGACTGCAAAAACATGTCAAATGATAAAGACTATCATTTGAATGAAGAAACTGCATTAATTAACAGGCAAAATAACCAGCTAACTTCATAATGATGGGATCAAATTCAAACATAACAATATTAACCTTAAATGTAAATGAGCTAAATACCCCAACTAAAAGACACAGACTGGCAAATTGGATAAAGAGTCAAGACCCATAGGTGTGCTGTATTCAGGAGATACATCTCACGTACAAAGACGCACATAGGCTCAAAATAAAGGGATGGAGGAAGATCTACCAAGGAAATAGAACCAAAAAAATAAAAAAAAAAGCAAGAGTTGCAATCCTTGTCTCTGATAAAACAGACTTTAAACCAACAAAGATCAAAAGAGACAAAGAAGGCCATTACATAATGGTAAAGGGATCAATTCACCAAGAAGAGCTAACTATCCTAAATATATATGCACCCAA
>NW_012103465.1:3666505-3766233 GCF_000951045.1 Mandrillus leucophaeus
ACACACACACACACACACACACACACACACACACAAAACCTTCAAAAAAATCAGTGAATCCAGGAGCTGATTTTTTGAGAAGATCAACAAAATAGATAGACTGTTAGCAAGACTAATTAGCAAGAAGACTAACAGCAAGACTGTTAGCAAGAAGAAAAGAGAGAAGAATCAAAGAGATCCAATGAAAAATGATAAAGGGCATATCACCACCTTAAGTATATGACCTATTAACATAAAAAACCACGATTATGTCATTTGACACAGGAATAAAAACACATTTGACACAGGAAAAAAAAATAAAAAATCAATGGCTTTCTTTTCTTTTTTTCAAGTAGGTATATGACCTTAGGTAATTTAATCTCTCTGAACCTCAGTTTCTCGCCTATAAAATATATATCTTAACTGGATCAAATTCTATAAAATTGTGTTGAAGGTTAGTTGAAATACTTTATCTAAAGCACTTAGCACAATTCTTAGCACTTAATAAAAGTTGCTACTCAATGAAAGGTAGTTATAATCTACGAAAGAATTTCTTCAAAAACGAAGCTTCAAAACAAAACAGTTCTTCAAAAACAAAGCTTCCAAGTTTTCACTCAATAAAATATTTTTTGTCTTCTAAAGTAAAGAATAAGAAAAAGACATTAATGGACATTTCTCAAAAAAGATAATCAAATGACCAACAGGTACATTAAAAAAGAAGTTCAACATCTCTAGCTAGTGGGGAAATGCAAATCAAAACTACAATGAGATATGACCTCACTCCAGTTAGAATGGCTAAAATAAAAAAGACAAAAGAAAACAAATGTCTGTGAGGATGTAGGGCAAAGTGAATGCTTACATACTGTTGGTAGGAGTGTAAATAAGTACATTCACCATGAAAAACTCTATGGAAGTCCCTTAAAAAATAAAAATAGAGCTACCATATGATTCAGTAATCTTACTATTGGGTTATATATCCAAAGGAGGTGAAATCAATGTGTCAAAGAGACATCTTCACTCCCATGTTTATTGATGCACTATTTACAATAGCCAAGATAAAGAATCAATCCAACCCAAAGATGGATGGTTTAAAAAGTGTGATATATACACATATTCATATATATATATACACATATTCATATATACATGAATACTATTTAGCCCTAAAAAAATTAAATCCTATCATTTGCAACAACATGGACAGACATAGAGGACATCATATTAAGTGAAATAAACTATACACAGAAAAACAAATACTACATTATCTCAATCATGTGGAGTCAAAAAAAAAGTTGATATCAGAAACATAACAGAACAGTGGCGACTGGAGAGTGGGGATAGAAGGACAGGAGTATGAGGAGAAGCTGGTCAATGGGCACAAAATTACAATTAGATAGAAAGAATAAGTTCTGGCCGGGCGCGGTGGCTCAAGCCTGTAATCCCAGCACTTTGGGAGGCCGAGACGGGCGCATCACGAGGTCAGGAGATCGAGACCATCCTGGCTAACACGGTGAAACCCCGTCTCTACTAAAAATACAAAAAACTAGCCGGGCGAGGTGGCGGGCGCCTGTAGTCCCAGCTACTCGGGAGGCTGAGGCCGGAGAATGGCGTGAACCCAGGAGGCGGAGCTTGCAGTGAGCTGAGATCCGGCCACTGCACTCCAACCTGGGCGGCAGAGCGAGACTCCGCCTCAAAAAAAAAAAAAAAAAAAAAGAATAAGTTCTGATATTCTGTTGCACAGTAAGGTGATGGTGGTTAATAGTAAAATTTAATATATTGCAAAAGAGCTAGAAGAGAGACTTTTGAATGTCTTCACCATAAAGAAATGATAAGTACACAAAGTGACAGCCATGCTATTTGATCATTATACATCATTTATCTATCAAAATATCGTTTTACCCTATAAATACATGTAATCACAATCTCAATTTTAAAAATAATAAAAATCTCAACATCCTTTCTTGATAAAAACTCAACAGTTTAGGAATAGAAGGAAATTCAACATAACAAAAGCCATTTATGAAAAACTCATAGCTAATGTCATGATTATTGGAGTGAAACTGAAAGCTTTTTTCTCTAAGATCTGGTGCAAAGCAAGGATGTTCACTCTCAACACTTCTATTCAACATTGTAAGCACTATCAAGAGCAATTAGAAGAGAAAAAGAAATAAGGGAATCCTGATTGAAAAGGAATAAGTAAAATTATCTCTGTTTACAGATGACATGATCCTATGTGTAGAAAATCCCCAGTTCACCAAAAATCTGTTACACTTAACAAATGAATTCAGTAAGTTGTAAGATACAAAAACAACATGTGAAAGTCTGTGGCATTTCTATGCACAAACAACAGCCTAGCTGAAAAAGAAATCATGAAAACAATCCTATTTATGATAGCATTAAAAAATAAAATACTTAGAAAAAATTTAACTAAAAGGAGAAATACCTGTACACTGAAAACTACAATAATATTGATAAGATAAATTGAAGGAATCACAAGTAAGTAGAAAGGTATTCCATGCTCATGGACTGAAAGAATTAATATTGTTTAAATGTCTATACTACCTAAAGCAAGATATAGACTCAATGCAATCCCTACCAAAACCCCAATAGCCTTCTCATAGAAATAGACAAAAAGTTGTAAAATTTGCGTGAAACCACAAAAGCTTCTGAATAGCCAAGCAATTCTGAGGGAAAAAAAGTTGGAAGCATCACACATCCTGGTTTAAAATTATATTACAAAGCTAAAATAATTGAAACAGTATGGTACTGGCATAAAAACAGACAAATAGACCAGTGGAACAGAATAAAGAGCCCAGAAACAAATCCAAACACATACGATAAACTAATTTTTGACAAGGGCCACAAAAGACACAATAAGAAAAGAATAGTTTCCTCAATAAATGGTGCTGGGAAAACTGGATCTCCACATGCAAAAGAATGAAATTGGGTTTTTATCTTATACCATACACAAAAATCAGCTCAAGGTGGATAAAAGACCTAAACATAGACCTGAAACTATAAAATGCCTAAAAGGAGAAAACATAGGGGAAAAGCTTCTCGATATTGGCCTTGGCAATGATTTATTAGGCATTACACCAAAAGCTAAGGCTACTAAAGCAAAAATAAATAAATAGGACTATATCAGACTAAAAAGCTTCTGCACAGTATAGGAAACATTCAACAGAATGAAGAGGCAACATACAGATTGTGAAAAAATATTTGCAAACCATATCCAAGGGATTAATATCCAAGATTTATAAATAACTCATACAACTCAGATAAGGGGTTAATATTCACGATTTATAAAGAACTCATACAACTCAATATAGCAATAAAACATACAACCTGATTGAAAAAATGGGCAGAGGACTTGAACAGTCATATTACAAAAGTTGACATAAAAATACCCAACATACATGAAAAGGTGCTCAGCATCACTAATCATCAAAGAAATGCAAATCAAAACCATTTTGAGATACTACCTCACATCTGTTAGGATAGCTATTATCAAAAAGATAAGAGATGAGTGTTGGCAAGGGTGTGCAGAAAAGGGAATCTTGTACACTGTTGATAGAAATGTAGATTAGTTCAGCAGATTAGTGCAGCCATTATGGAAAACAGTCTGGTGATTCCTAACAAAATTAAAATAGAACTGCCGTATGACCCAGCAACCCATCTTCTGGATATACAACCAAAGAAAATGAAATCACCACCTCGTTAAGACATCTGCCCTTCGATATTTATTGTAGCATTTTTCATAATACCCAAACATGGAAATCACCTAGGTGTCCACCGATGGGCAAATGGATAAAGAACCTGTGTGTGTGTGTGTGTATGTGTGTGTGTGAGAGACAGAGAGAGAGAGAGAGAGAGAGAATATTATTCACCCTTCAAAAAGGAGGATCTCTTGCCATTTGCTACAATGTGGATGGATCTGGGGAAACTTAATGCCAGGGAAAATAAGCCATACACAGAAAGAAAAATATTGCATGGTCTCATTTACATGTGAAATCTTTTAAAAAGAAGAAGAAAGTCAGATATAAAGAAATAAAAACAAAACAGTGACTACTAGCATTGGGGTAAGGGGAAGAAATGAGAAGATGCAGGACAGAGAATACAAAGTGGCAAATAGGTAGGGTGGACAAGCCAAAAGATCTAATGTACAGTATTAGGACTATCACTAATAATAGTATATTGTATTCAGGATTTTTGCTAAATGAGTACATTATAGTTGCTCTTGCCATGAGCAAAAAATGGGTAACTATGCAAAGTCATGTATATGTTGATTTTTTTCTACTATAGTAACCATTTTACTATATACGGTTGGCCCTCTATATCCACAAGTTCCATATCCTTGAGTTCTGCATCCATGGGTTCAATCAACTGCAGATCAAGCATATAGTATTGGCTGGATGTGGGACCAGTAGATATGGAGGGCTGATTTTTTTGCATTCATGAGTTCCATAGGACCTACAGTGAGACTTGAACATCCAGGAATTTTGGTATCCTCACAGTCCTGGAGCCAAGCCCCAGTGGATACCAAGAGATGACAATATATGTATCTTATAATATCATGCTGTATACCTGAAATGTACAAAGAAAATTTATCTCTAAAAAATGCACTCTTTTAGCAATTTTGAAATATATAAGATATTATTATGTCTTTTACTTAGAAAATTTAATCCATTTAAATTTGTGTGTAATTGGGTTACATAAAACATCTTATACTTGTAACAAACTATTAAACTGATAAAAATTTAACTTCACATACAAAAACTACACTTTTACTCCATCTACCATTTTTATTTTTTGATGTCACATATTACACCTTTTTATATTGGGTATCCTTTAACAAATTATTGTAGCTATTATTATTTTAATAGGTCTGCCTTTCAACCTTTATACTAAAGATATAAATGATTTACACATCACCTTTATAGTATCATAGTATTCCAAATTTGACTATGCACTTACTTTTACCAGTGTGTATTATACTTTCATGTTTTCATGTTACTATTTAGCACTCTTTCAGCTTGAAAAACTTCCTTTAATATTTCTTATAAGACAGGTCTTGACTGGGACTGGTGGTTCACACCTGTAATGCCAGTTACTTGGGAGGTTGAGGCACGAGAATCGCTGGAACCCTGTAGGTGGAGGCTTCAGTGAGCCAAGATCGTGCCGTGGCACTCTAGCCTGGGCGACAGAGGGAAATTCTGTTTTGGAAAAAGAAAAAAGGACAGGTCTGGTAGTGATGAACTTCCTCAGCTTTTGTTTGGCTGGAAAAGTCTTTAATTTTCTTCATTTCAGAAGGATAGCTTTGCCAGGTATAGTGGTCTTAGTAGGGAGATTTTCCTTTAGTGCTTCGAAAATATCATCCCACCCTCTCCTGGCCTGTAAGAGCTCTTCTGAGAAATTCTCTGCTAGCCTTTGGGATTCTCTTATAAGTGTTTTATTCTTTTCTTTTGCTGCTTTTAGAATTCTCTCTTTGTCTTTGATATTTGATAGCTTGATTATAATATGTCTTGATGTCATTTTATTTGAATTGTATCTGATTAGAGACCTTTCACCTTGTTCCTGGGAATTCATATCTTTACTCAATTGGTAAGTTTTCAGCTATTATTTTAAAAATAATCTTTCTGTCCCTTTGTCTGTCTTCTTTTTCTTGAATTCCTATAATTTGAATATTTGCTTTTTTGAGGCTGTCCCATAAATCCTGTGTGCTTTCTCTATTCCTTTTCATTCTTTTTACTCCTCTGACTGCATATTTCCAAAAACCTGTCTTCAAGTTCACAGATTCTTTCTTCTGATTAATCAATTCACTGTTGATGCTTTCTATTGACTTTTTCATTTTTTATTGTATTTTTCAGGTCCAGATTTCTTTTGTGTTTTTAAAATAATTTGAATCGCTCTTATAAAGTTCTCATTTTATTATTTTTCTGATTTCATTGAATTGTTTGTATATTATTGAAATTCACTGAGCTTTCTTAAAACAAATCTTTTGATTTTTTTTTGTTAGAAAGTTCATATATTTCCATTTCTCTAGGGTTAGAAGCTGAAAAACTATTGTGTTCTCTTGGTGGTGATATGTCTTTTTGTTTTTTCATGTTTCTTGTTGTATTGCATTGATGTCTATACATTTGTTGAAACAGTTACCTTTTTCAGACATCTGGACTAATTTCAATGTGAAAAGGCCTTCCTCAACAGGGAGGAGTAAGGCTCTGGATGGATCAAGTGTGGCTCCTTAGTAGTAGCCATGTAGTTCCGTCAGCTAAGGTCAGTGTTGCTGAAGATTACAGAATCCTCAGCAGTTAATGCTGTGAATGTCCACAGTAGCAGTGAGGGTTGTTAGGGTTTTCATGACAATGGCTGCTATGGTCCTCCCAATCTTCTTCCTCCTGCCGGGGAAGTTGTGGCTTGGGGCAGGTCCCTCTTGGCACTGGGTCCAGCTTTCAGGACCTTTTGCAGTAATGGTGACTCTGGCATCTGATGAGTGGCACCAATGGAGCAGTCACAGAGGTTAGTCCTAAGGCGTAGGTACACATGCAGGCACTACAGCTCTGGGCTCTAAGCAGTAGAGGCACTGGTGCACACGGGGCAGGTACCCCCACTGCTGTATTGGTAATGTGTGTTCAGTGTCTAAGATGTGGTCAGGGCAGTTAAGCCACAGAACACAGCTCTAGAGTGTGGGCACTCATAAGGCAGCTGCAGCTTGGGAGTTGGGGAACACAGGGTTAAAAGAGGTAGCAGAGCTGTCTCAGGGCTATAGTGCTTTGTGGAAATAGCTGTCCATGCTCGTGTGTGTGTGTGTGTGTGTGTGTATGTGTGTGTGTGTGTGTGTGTGTGTGTAGGGGAGGACTGAAGGCTTATATCTCCTACTCCACCATCTCGATAATATCAATCTCTCAACTTCTGCCATGTTTTTAAACCTACTAAATGTATTCTTCTGCATATTGTATTGTTTCAATCAAGATTAAAATTTTTGATATCTATCTTTTTAAAATGCATGTAGTTTCAAAAGTCTAGCAAAATCACATTTGTTGATTGAACAATTTAGAAAGTACTTTGGCTTTTAAAAACTCTATTATGAAAAACTGTTTATTATGAAAATTTCAAATATGTACAAAGTAAACAAAATAGTATAAAGAATCCTCATGTCCTACATTATACAACTGCAATGGCTATCATTATTTTTGTCATTCTTTTTTCACCTATATCTCTCATTTCTCACTATATACCTGTATCTATCACTATATATAAAATATACCTTGAAATACATACATATTAGCTTTACAATTTTGACAAATGAGTACACCGGAGTAAGACACATTTTTATTATGATATAAAACAATTCTCTCTTCCCAGATAATTTCCGCTTATCTCTTTCTGATCAATCCTCAACCCTTAGGGTAGGCACTATTCTGATAAAATTAGATTTGTTTTGCTTTAAACTTCATATAAGCAAATCATAATGCATTTGCTTTTAATTTAAAGGAGAGTTTGCCAGAACTGGTCTTTCATCATGAAATCAGATTAAAAAGTGACAAGTGAGAATGCAAGTTGGACATTGAATAGTATTGAAGCAATTCAAGTTGTGTGTAATGAGTGTGTTTAGAAAAAGCTAGTCTAATTAAAATCATCCCTGATGTATACTTAAGAACCGTAGGTAAGAGGGTAAATATTTAATATGCAAAGCTCTGAATTTATAGTTAGATTTCTGGCAGCATTTGATGTTTAATTTAACAAAATAATTCAGCAGGAATATTATAATAGAACTTTATGAAGTTCTTCTTTGCTCTTAGATAATATCCACACTGATGGGAGGGATAAGAAACATTCAGATAAAGAAACACAATTCAACCTGCTAAAGTGGGCTTTATGCTTAGAAATGCAACAAAGTCACAGCAGTGAAAAATACATCTACTTCTTGGTCAGAAGACATTGTACTTTTTATTGAATATGTTGCAACTTAGAACTGTTTCTAGCAGGTTTCCATGATGCTGTGCAAATGAGCAGCTAGAGTCAGGTTAAAAGAGATCGAGTTGGCCGGGCGCGGTGGCTCAAGCCTGTAATCCCAGCACTTTGGGAGGCCGAGACGGGCGGATCACGAGGTCAGGAGATCGAGACCATCCTGGCTAACACGGTGAAACCTCATCTCCACTAAAAAAATACAAAAAAATAGCCGGGCGAGGTGGCGGGCGCCTGTAGTCCCAGCTACTCGGGAGGCTGAGGCAGGAGAATGGCGGGAACCCGGGAGGCGGAGCTTGCAGTGAGCTGAGATCCGGCCACAGCACTCCAGCCTGGGCGACAGAGCGAGACTCCGTCTCAATAAATAAATAAATAAATAAATAAATAAATAAATAAAAATAAATAAAAAGAGATCGAGCATTTCCTGTGAGAGGTCCTTAGAAGGAGAGATTAGGGTGGGACCAGAGATGAGCTTGAAGGCAAGTTGTGTTTCCTGTGGGTCTGGCTTCGTGTCCCACCTCACCACATCTTTCCTCCAGCTATGACCAATGAGCTACTTGTAATGTTTCCTTTTCCTAAAACACTCCTACTCTAATAGGAAATTGATGCCTCTGTTTGAGAGACCATGTCAAAGTCTGAAACGGAATAGAACCCCTTTGCCTACCTAGATTTTTAGGATGCTTCAGAGGTGTCAGGCTTTGCAAAAATTCACCTGTGAACTGTCCTAAGCTGTCAGTTCAGAGAAGTAAACTGGCTGCAAGGTCAATCCAGTGCCCTGTGTCTTCCACAGCTACTGAATTAGAGAGAAGCAACTATTCATCAGCACAAACTATATTCCAACCCCAGGTGGCTTTCTATTATCACTAGTTTGAAATAGGTAGCATCAGTTGGTCTGCTTCCGAAATTCTTATTTCTTTGAAGATGAAAAGAAAAACATTCCAGAGACCAAGTTGGAACTATTTTAAGGAAGTGTGAAACTGTCAAGTGCCTCAGACCTATCTTGGGTTCCTAGCTTATCTTTCTTCAAAACCACCTTAGGGGATAAACTTGGTGCTACTTTCAAGTCAAGTCAAATGTTTATCAGCAGTAAATTAATGGTGTGGGAATGGTGGGAAGAGAAGGAAAAACCATCACTCGTCTTTCTCAAAGTCTGATCATATTATTTTAACATTATCCTGACAGCCTTTCACAGGTCTCCCTTATCACACTTCAATATCTACCACTATCTCTAACCCGTTGACTTTCACATACATTCAATGGCCATTTACTTCCTATTTTTTGAAACCTTCACCAAGCTACAGTCCTAGATTTCTGGTCCTTCCTACAACATGGACTCTGTTCCCCTAACACCAAATGGCATGCCTAAACCAACTCAAGGTCAGGGTCTACCTCCACCTCAAGTGCAGAGAAGAAAACACCCATGGAATGCTGCCGACCACAGATGGAGTCCTTCAAGAAAAAACATAAACTAAGGCTAACACTCCATCATTCAATCCTTGACACTTGTGGACCGAGAAATTTTGAGCGAGAAATGTTATCCAAACCTCAGACTTAGTGATACCACTGAGTTCTTATCAGTGGGATACAGTTTCCAGTTGCTTTTATTCAGTGGTGATGACGAATTTGTACTGCCGCAGCCACACTTCTGTCATTTGAGTAACCAGAGAAACAAGTTAACACAGCAAAATAAACTGGCCTGTGAGGGAATCCCATTGGTGGCTTTGGTCTTTGGATTGGGTTGGTGGGTTCAGCTCCCCCAACCAAGCCAGTAGCTGAACACTAACAGACTTTCTTGGACTGTCTACTGTTAGAGGCAGTTGAGTCAGCTCCATCCCATTCTTCCTTGGCCCCTTTCTTATTTTCCAGACTTTTTTCACTTCCCCTCCTTCCATTCGCCTGTGTCTCTTAGCACACTTGCAGCCCAGATACTGCTCCAGACAGACTCAAAGTTATCATTAGAAAAATCAGTGGAGATGCTAAACAGCCAGTGTTTTGAAGAAAATACTAGAAACTGCTTTCTGAAAGCAGAAAGCAGTTGATGGTAGACAGGGTACTTCCTGAAATCTCCTGTGGGCATCCACAAGGCCAAATCTAAGGGAGTATTTCCAATCCTCTCACAAAACAGACACACTCCAAGGTCAAGAGACACCACAATGCCTGAGCAATGTGCTTGATTATATTTTCTCAGTAACAATTTATTCCTTTCCAAGAATGGTGGGGCAGAAAAAGTATCGAGTTTCTGGCTCGTGTTTCTAGAATATCGCACTTGAACATTCATACGTTAAAATTGTGAAAGTCTGTAAAATATATTATCAATTTCAGATGGCTCATATTTAGGTTATATTAGTCATAGATTATTTTTGCAATCTGTGTCTATTCCTTCTCAATTCCCTTCTAACCAATGCCCTTCTAACCCCACCCTAGGACACTTTATATGGCTCTGAGACTGAACATATGTGATAATTTTTTAAATTATATTTGATTTTGACTTTGACACTATTTTTTCTTGATCAGGCAGCATGTTGTATGGAAAAGAATCCTGCCAGGGATACAAATACAAAGGTTTTAGTGTAACTACCACTACTAGATGTAAAACCTTAGGTCAATCACAAAGGGCCTCAATTTTTTCAAGTGTAAGGTGAGGACTTAGACTGGACTATTTCTAAGTGTCTTCCCTTCATCTTTAAAATCCTTGATCATAACTTCACTATTTGTCATTAAAACTACTTTGGCTTATGGGAACTTTCTCACAGCCTTTCCAAAGTGCAATGAGTACCACACCACAAAGGAACCTTCAACATTACCCATAAACACAAATTCAGATTGGTTGAACGCCATATACATTTAATTTATTTGTAAATTTTAGACCCTGATATATTATTTTTAACTGGGATAACAATTCTCTAATGTAAACGTGAATATGAAACATTCAAAACACTTAGGTACAGCAATGTCACAGACTGCATCTTTACTATTATGCAGTGATTGTCAAGAACAGTCTTTCTGTTGCAGAGAATCTCTGGATCCATACTTACATCCCTTAACTATGACAGACTCCACATATACTTGGCAGCTTCTGCATTGCCTTGGCTGAGCCAAGAGTGTCTTGGGAAGAAAAGAACCACATGGAGTGTAGACAAGTTTTCCTCCAACTTTGCTCCTAATAATTGACAAAGAGATTGAGTGAGGTTATCATTATTTTAATCTCGAAATCTTTGTTCATAATGAAACCTGTTTCTTATCCTTCTCCTAATATACTTATTTATTTCCTCATTCTTCTTGTAATATCACAAAAATTTTGTGATAATTATAAGCTAGTTACTTATAGAAGACCATATAAGGTTCAGTATTTGGAAACATCAGATGTCTAGTTGGTAATTAGGGCTTAATCATAAGTATAAACAAATATTTAATTAACATAAGTGAAGAAATAGCTCAGGAGCATCACAGCAGAAATGTTTTTCCTTTCAACCAACGGACACTGTAATAATGAGAGGAAAAGTTTTGGATAATCAGCAGTTATAACACTGAAAAATGTTACAACATACTTGTGCTGCATGGTCATTTTTAATAGCTCCACTTTGATTTTTGCCTCTCTATACAATTGGGAGCGAACAAAAGTATGAGTGTAAGTGCGTGTGTATGTTTCTCAGCAGGGCCTCTACTGAGGTAGAATTATTAAACTCAGTGTCAGTGCCAGAGGAAGAAGCCAATATAATTAAACAGCCTGGTGTTCTTAAGGGGGCCCAGGGCCTGACTATGTTGCCAGCAACGAAAATCCCATATAAGGTCTTGAGCCGATCAGCCCTTGCAGAGGCCTCAAACTATTCTTGGCGAGCCCTGGCTAGACTATGTCAGGAACATTTGAATAGCATGATTGAATTATGGGGAAAGAAATACAATTCCAGATTCTGGTGTGACCTACCACCAGCACTAGGTCTTAAGCATTCACGAGTCCACCAGTGTTGCTCCCAGTACTTCTTTCCCATGTTCTCTAGGGGCCTTAGATAATTTACACAGATTAAAAATGCAGGGAAAACAACTTCTCCCACTCTGTGACCTCAGACTGGTTTCCTGGTGCCGCTGTTCTCTATTTTCACAATCTTGAGTCCATCGCAAGGCTGTAGCCTTAATTCAGGCCGCTGGTCAGCACTCAGGTGGATCATTGCAGTTCCTCATTACTTGAGATCTGGAATCTTTCCCTTCTAATCTACTAATCTGAGTAAAAATCCCATTTTGTATTCTTTCACTGCTATCACCCTCAGGAAAGAATCCAAACTCCTTGCTGTTACATCCAAGGCCCTTCAGGAATTGAACTGTGCTTCCACCAGGATCATTTCTGAAAAGTCCCCCACATGAGGAACCCCTTGCTGCAGCCAAATTAAATGACCTGCAGCAACTCCTTGGATTTGGCTTGCATGGTCCTGCCTTTGTTCAAGCTGCTTCTCCTCCCTGGGGCACCCTTCCTCTTCAACATTTACCTTCATGGAGAACTTCTATGCATCCTTCAAGACTTGGCTCAAGGTTCTCTAAAACTAAAATTGTAACAAAATACATTGGTATGTTGTCAGCTCCTTGAAAGTAGGGACCACATTATATTCATGCTTATTCCTACCTTAATATTTACTCTCCTATTATTCTTCCTGGGCTTCTTTCTATTATTTGGCCATGCCATGTCTCAGTCCAAATGTCACCTCTGCAGAGAGGCAGTGTCTGCAGCCCCGATCTAAAGTAGCACCACCTCATTAACCCAGTCATTCTCTTATCACTCTGTTTCATTTCCACTGAAGCATCTGTCATGATTAGAAATGATCTTGTTTATCTCCATGTTAATTTGTTGCCCTCCCCATTCTCCCACCCCTCACTAGAACATATTCCCCTGCCCAGGATACAGGACATTGTCTACTTATTCACTGATGTAGCTCTAGTGTCTACAACAGTGCCTGGCACATAGTAGTATCAATAAATCTCTTTGGAATAAGCATATTATATGTAGAGTTTGCATCTGAAGGAATACTTACATAGAGGAGTATTTTATGAGGTATTTTCCCAGTGAGTCTAAATAAAAAGGCAGTCATACAAATCTACCTCTCTCTTGTTTCCACCTCTCTAGCAACTATGCCCTGGGTCACTATTTGAATGTTGTTACCTTTTCCCTTTTATAGCTTTTCTTTGCAGGTTAAGCATCAGTTAAGGCCTTGTCAAGGCCTTTTAGAGCACAGCCACTGGAGCCACACTTGTTCAAATCCAAGCCCTGGCCAAGCATGGCTTTGGCCCAGCCAAACTGGATGACCTGCAGCAACTTCTTGGATTTGGCTTGCATGCTTCTGCCTTTGTTCAAGCTGCTTATCTGTGCTTCAGTTTCCACATTTATAAAATGATTCCTGCTTCATAAAATTATTGGGATGATTACAAGAATTTGTACAAAACACTCAGAACAGTGCCAGTCATAGTAAATGCAGTATATATGTTAGTCAAACAATACTGTTTTCTGTCATGTAGGGGCAGGACACAACTGACAAATCCAGAATACAGAAGCATCTGTGCAAATGGAATGTGGTATGGAAAGTATGTGTGACAGAGAAGTGAGAGCAGCTGGGCATTTGCTTCCAGGAATTCAAAACAATTTATTAATTTTACACTTAGATATTGGTAATGCACACAGAGAGAGGAAATCTGAAAGTTATTTAGAGCACCTCCTTGATTTTGTGTTGAATGCTATAAATTTTATTTTAAAATAGCTCAAAACTCATCTTGCATTTTAATATTTTAAAATAAAATCTACAATATCAAAATCTTGAGCATTTAAAAAATTGTAAAAACCATGATTCAAGTCAACAATTCTGTGCTTTGAGATTTGATTGCTAAACAGGATTTCACTTGTCTATGAAGAATTTACTCTGTTCCTTTCTGGCTTTTTCAATGCTTTCAAAAGTGATCATTCCTCTTGGCAGCTGCAATTTACTCTTTTCTGTTTCCAGTATGTCCTCAGCTTCACCTTAAATAAAGTACAGAAATACACAAGGTGACAAAGGGGTCATGAGCAATTTGTGACAAAGCCTGATTGCTATATTCCTTGACAGGCTCTAACAGCGTATGAGCCATGTTCCCAATTTCACACTTAAACATTTTCCTCAGGAGAAGTAATAGACTTCCCAGAGGAAACACAGTGATGAATTCTGACAACTCATACATAAATCAGGAGGTACAGATTTTTTTGACATGTAGAAGAGAAAGAACATCAAGGTAAGTAATTTTTTCCCTTGAAACAAAGTCAGGATTAGTATTAATTCTGTTTGGAGGGATTTGGGTAGAGAAACCACATATATAGTCTTTCCCATTGTCCTTTAATGTAAGTGACAAGAGAGAAAGTAAAGTTTACTACAAATTCTAATTTTTCAGAAAAGCTAATCTTCAACCTGACATTACTTATAAACACTCAAAATAATATTAAATGTTCTTTAGTCTGTATACATACAAATATACATATACACACATCTTTATAAACAATTCCCCTTTCAAAGAGCTACACAATGCAGTAATTTCTTGGGCCCAGTGACATTTGCCAGGTTTTATTGTTGAAGACTACTTAGCACATTTTTAAAAATTGTATTACAGTACATGTTTACATTTCATAAGCCTCCCTTGGGATTAAAAGGTGACACTTTCTGTGAGTACTCCTCTTTTAACACACTATTTTATTTTATTGAGACAGAGTCCAACTCTGTCACCCAAGCTGGAGTGCAGTGGTGCAGTCTCAGGTCACTGCAGCCTCTGCCTCCTCAGTTCAAGCGATTCTTGTGCCTCAGCCTCCTGAGTAGCTAGGACTACAGGCGGTATACACCGACTAATTTTGTACTTTTCATAGAGACAGGATTTCACCATGTTGGACAGGCTAGTCTCGAACTCAAGTGATTTGCCCGCCTTGGCCTCCCAAAGTGCTGGGATTACAGGTGTGAGCCACTGCACCTGGCCTTCTTTTAACACGCTATTAATTGTACTCCAAACCCAACAGAACAGACCATAGTTTTCAAATTATAAGAGCATTTCAATCATCTGCAAATATCTTCTTTTTTTACCTCTGTCTCAAATAGCAAGTAAAAATCATGATAAAATTACATATAACTAGGTTGGCCATTGATGACAGACTAGATGTTTTCCATGTGAGAGAGCCTTTCTTCCAGTTAGTAAATTCTCACCATGTATTTACAGAATGGCTGATAATAAACTCAGTCGAATAGGGATTGTATATTTTAGAGTCATCATTATTAACATGGAAAAAAAACTATAATCTACATTTTCTAATGTGATAAGTTTTCTGATGAATTCGAATTTTTTTTAAACAGGAAATTCCCACAAAAATTTCCTATTAAATTTCTGTGCCAGCTGTGTCAAATTCCAGGGCAATAAAAATCAGGATTATGTGACAGCAGCAGTGTGCAGGTGAATATTTACCAACCAGTTCTCTGAAAATAAAATGTCTATAAATTTATAATATATATGCTTATTATACATGTTATACATGTTCATTACACATAAAAATATGTACCATAATAAAATGTACATAAAATTCCACATAGCAAATTGATTCTCACAGAATGCTTTCATTGATTTTTATGGAATGCTGGAATCCGTGGCCAGCCTATGTTGCAATTGATGAGAGAGTATAATGGATGACGGTTGGTGTTTTCATTCACACTAATGAGTAGGACAAAAGTGAAACAATGAGTTGTTTTATTGAAGACAAATGTTGGAACTTCATTTATTTGAGAATGATGTAAACAACTTATTTGCTGAACTGGATAATAGTTTTTCAATATTAGAAGAATATTTCACCAACTTTTATGCTATTTACAATGGAATAGTTACAGACAAAGCACATTTTTAAGCTTAATCTGCATTTTTAGCATTTTCTTCATCAATTTTTAAAATCTAGACCATAGGTTGGCAAACTGTCTTAAAGGGCCAGACAGTAAATATTATAGGCTTGTGGGCTCATATGTTTCTGTTTCAACGATGGCTCTGTCATGGTAATGGGAAGGCAGCCACAGACAATACATGAATGAATGAGCATGGATGTGTTCCAATAAAACTTTATTTTTGAAAACAGGTGGCCAGCCTCAGGCCATAATTTTTCAACCCCTGGTCTAGAAAATCAATAAAATAAGCAGTCAAGCTTTGATTTGGCAACCACAGATTTCCATTGTGTAAATACTCCCATCAAGACCAACTTCAGACTATCAATGGGGTGTCACTAAAACTGGACAGTAGCTGTATTTTGTTTTGTCTGTGTATTATATCTGCATTTCTATCATATAGATACAATAGCTATAAATAATCAGAGTATGGATAATAGCAAATATTTAGAAACAGATGAGTTCTGTTTATTACCTTTGTTTTAAACACAATTTAATATTATTTATTTGCTGTAATTTATTTATTGCAAGTTTATATAAGTTTTAATACCTTAAATGACTATGTTTAACAACTGGCTTACACAATCCCTGAAAATGTAGTGATTGGTTCTTGTGAGCTGGTATGAGGTGGCTCCAGCACACCACTGTGTGAGAGGGAGCAGAAATGTTGGTCATTGGAGGTTCAAAGAGAAAGTCTTGTCAGAATTTTTATAAGTCAAAGGTTCCTAAGGCAGGGATCCTTGAACTGGAAAATAAATCAGCAAATAGAAACTCTAGTTTATCAAAGACTTACCTTTCATTCTTTCTAAAAGGGTTCCATAGCCCAAGTCATACTGGTAGGTGAGGATAAAGCTTAATGGAACAATTGGGACCAGGAAGGCTGGCTTCTTTTTTTTAATCGCTCTATTTCAAGAATTAAAAAAAGAACCAATATCAAAAAATAATCTGTAAATACATATCTGTATACTTAAAGAAAAAAAATACCTGCTTTTTGGAAGAATGACTTTTCCTTCAGAAGTTACTTAATACATTTGATAATTCTATGGAAATAGGATTTCCTTACCCAGTATCCCTAACCAGATTCTGCAGTTCTCAAGGGCAAGGTCTGTGACTTGTTCATCTTTATTTGACTTTGAAGCTCAGGTTCCTTGTTTTTAAAATGGGTAAGGATTGGTATCTACCACTAAGGGATTGTGGAGATAAACATATAGAGGCCTTCTTGGTGTCAAGTTGGTGCTCTCTCTCTCTAACTAATAAAGTAGAGAAAAAGACAGAAGCAACCTAGGAAACTAAATTAACTGTTACTGCCTTGCTTTCACAGAGTTACCCCCAAGGACTAAGGTTAATAGGTTACTTTGCTTACATACACTATTTGGACCAAAGTCTTATTCTGGCCAACTTCATAATAAAATGGTAATGGAAAAGACAAAAAGAAGTAAATGACTGAAGAAAATATTAAATAGCAAACATACCCAGCTGTTAAAGAGATGGCTGCAAAGCCAAAAAAAGTTCCAAAATATTTGAGGAATTCCCGAGACCACGCGATCTGCATAGCCATTTGTCTTTCCCTCATTTCACTCTGCATGATGAGCTGCCTTTCCAGCTGAGGACAAAACAAAAGACAAAGTAAAGTTACTCATCTTTGGAATCTGAACCAATAGTAATCTGTTTTTCCAGCGGATTCATTCTTCAATTGCTTTAATTCATGTTTTTTCAAAAAAATCTCAACAGACTTTGACTAAAGTTCCTTTGGACAGCTCTCACCAACTGTCACCTTGGCAGTGAAATCTTCCTGGAATAAATACAGAATAAATATCAATATTACATTTTTACACCCTGAGGTCTTGACTGCCTGTGGTCTGGAGCTTTAGCCAAGCCTCAAATAAATGTCCAGCTTTTCCTATTGCATGTGTGGAAAGATCTATGGGTCTTTAAATGTAGATACATCTTACTGGCCTTTATTTCCACTTGCATGGAAATCTGCCTTCCAAATCCACTCCAAACTGAAATTTATTTGGAGTGTTTATTTGGTCCATATCACACCACAATATGATAGTAGATGGTTGTTGTTGTTTTGAGACATCTTTTCCTTTGCCACATTTTTCTAACCTCAAGTTCTTCACCACTTTGTTCAGTGCCTTTCACCGCTTTGAACAGAAGGCAGATGGCTCAGAACACAGGAGACTGAATTTCTAAATGGATTTTTAGAAAATACTCAGGAGAAGCAACTGTCTGTGAACCCAAGCCCATTATTTGAAGAGAGTTATATTCTTGACAGAGAAAAGTGTTGTTGGCGTTGTTGTTGTTGTTGTTTTAATTCTAAAATCTTGGCACTACATGTCATTAGCCAAGCTAGAGGGCAGTACACAGGGAGTTCATGATGCAAGGAAGAGGAGAGGAAGGTGATTTAGTTTCCCCTCCATGCCTTCTTTCTACTGAGGGGAGTAGCTGGGAGGGGCAAATGATAGTTTAGATGTAAAGATGGGGCTTGGCTCCTTGGCCTAATTTGGGAAGTTAAATCCCCAGAAGATATGAAGGAAGCCTCAGTTGGGTTTGGGAATCCCTAAACAGAGAAGACTTGTGGCCTTGCTTCCTGTAGATAATTCTGGAAGGGAGCAGCTACAGCAGAGCAGAAATGGTTTCAGGGCAGACCTCGCAGAGAGCACACCTGAGACAGGCCACTTCCATCTCCCTCAGCAGCCAAGGGGTGTGGAGGAAGTCTGCAAGGTTCTCACATCAGTTGAAGAGGGGCACAGAAGGTAGCTATGGATCGAAAGCAGGGGGACTACCAAAGAGTCCAAAACCTAGAGCCAGGGGACCCCATAACAGACACTTCAGGAGTGAACATAAGTCAGTGGTTGGGTGGGGAAGGCCACTGGATCCCAGAGGATCAGCAGCACCCGAGAGTGCTTTTCTGCTGTTGTTTTCTGTTCGATCAACCTGGACAGCACCACATGATGTTCCCTAAGGGCATGAGGCTGTGTTCCAGGCTGGCATAACCATCATCCCCATACTCTCAGGTGCTGCTGATCCTCTGGGATCCAGTGGCCTTCCCCGCTCAGCCACTGGCTTACATTCACTCCCAAGTGTCTGTTGTGGGGTCCCCGGCCCAAGGTTTTGGACTCCAGTAGGCTACCAGCTCTCAGTCTGCAGCCACCTTCTCTGCTCCTCTCCAGCTGAGGTGAGAACCTTGCAGACTTTCTTCAGACCCCTCAGCCACTAAGGGAGATGGAAGTGGCCTCTCTTAGGCATGCTCTCTGTGAGGTCTGCTCTGAAACCCTTTCTGCTCCGCAGTATCTGCTCCCTCCCAACATTCTCCACAGGAAGCAGGGCCATAATTCTCTGTCTGGGGATCCCCGAATGCATCTGGCTAGATGTGCCCTCCCTGATGCTGGTGCCACCTGAGATCACCTGCACCCAAGCCTAGGTCATACCAGGGAAAAGATGAACGGAGAAGGAGAGGAGGAAAGCTGAATTCAACTATTTTCTCCCAAAGAACCGAGTTTTAAACTACAAATAATTGAGTAACTTTGACTTGTCAAAATTGAATTTGCTGTCACCAAGAGAAACTGAGGTTCATTTTGAGTTCAATTAGCAATAAAAAATAGATGTGTTTTTGCACAAGATTATTTAGTGTGTGAAATTCATCCTTGCTACATTACTTATTTACAAAACTTACATACTGATTCATCATATCCCCCAAAGTGATGTAAATGCAGCAATTAATTATTTGTGTTTTTATCAAAAGGCAGTAAACAAGAAATAGAGGAGTCCAGAGTGGTTCTAAACTTTTGCTGCACACCATGAGCATCTGGGGAGCTTTTCAAAGTTCTAGTACCCAGACCTACACCCCAGACCAACTAAACCAGGTGGGATCAATTCAGTCAGGATCTGGAGGTAAAAATCAGGCATCAGTATTTTCTAACGGTTTCCAGATAGTTCTCGTGTGCTGCTGGGACTGAGAACCATCACCATAAATGAAAGACTCATAGCTTATGCTTTTTTCCCACGAAAGATCAACGTGAGATATCAGTCTGAAAGATATCACCTGGGAACTCTCAAAAGATTGTGAGCAGAGGGCTTTCAGGGTGGTGGAGTTAATCTGTATGGTACTATGGTGGTGGATACATGACACTCTGCATTTGTCAAAACTCATAAAACTTTACAGCACAGCGTGAACCTTAGCGCATACAAATTTTACAAATCAGCCAAAAGGGCAAGGGATGCACAAGATGGAATGGGGACTGTGACAAAATAATCTGACTGTACTACAAATGTATGGCACAATCTCACTGAAGGGTTGGGGGAAAATAACTGATCTAACTTTGGAAAATGGTATTTTGACTAAAAACTGTAAAACTAAAGACAGAAAGAACTATACATAAACACTGTACTCTAGTGAGTAAAACTGTCTCTCACAAGTTACAGATTAACAATTCTGAAACCACTTTACATGTCTACTGGAGGTGAGCAACAAGTAAATTGACAGCAGATGGCGGAAGTCAGGTTTCTTATTATTAAACAGGGAGAGATAACAAACAAGCAAGAGGAAAAGACTAGAATGAACTATGTGGTACTGGATTAGAGTCAATAACATCAGTATGAACTCATGCTTAGTGCTTGATATAGAGATAGACAAAGATGAAATTATAGATATGCATATCTATATGCATGCATGGATTAGGCATTCATGGCTTAGTGTAAGTACATACGTTTTCTCAGCTCTGTCCACTGACAGGGAATAGAGGCAATAACCTCTTGCAAACAAGCATACCTAACACCCAGAAACACCCAGACATGATTTCTACTCTCCAAAAAAATAAATAAATAAACCAGGGCTCCTTGGAGAAATAGCTGGCCGAGGACTGGGGCAAGAAATGTATAAGAGGAGCCTACAGCATCTTATAGTGCCAGAAAGTCAAGAGATACTAAAATAATAATGATGATGATGGAGTATGTCAAAAGGACATGGGGGTCAATCTGAAAGAGCTACTAATGTCCAAAGCTGGAACAATTTTATCAGCAAAATAAATAACATAGTATTGGATTATAACCTAAAGTATAAAATAAATATCCACGAGTCTATACTAATATAAATGGAGAAGAGACAAATATCCTGTACAGAAGAATTCCAACTCATTTACATAGATACTCCTCCTCGCTCTTCAAAGAAGTGGAGCTTAACTCCCACCCCTTGATCTTGGGCTTTGCTTAGTTACTCGCTTCCAATGAGAACAGTATGAAAGGGCAGGGTGAGGGATGAAGAAGCTAAAGAGACAAGAAGACTAAATGTAACGTGGCATCCTGGATGAGATTCTGGGACAGAAAGGGAACATTAGAGACAAACAAATGAAATCTGAATGTGGGATGTATTGAATAGTAATGGATCAATGTTCGCTTCTTAGTTGTGGCAAATGTGCCATGGTAATAGTTAGATGTTAACAGCAGGGCACAATGAATGTAGGGTATCTGGGAATTCTATATGCCTTTTCTATAAATCTAAAACTAGTCTCAAATTTAAGTATATTTAAAAAACTGGTTATAAACAAATATTATATTCTGAGTCTGCTCCCTTACTGTTAAGAATGAAGGCAATCATGTCCATCTTTCATAGATAAATTATAAAAATCAGCAAGATTGTGTATCTGTGATAAACTATGGGCCTAGAGTGAGAAAAAATTCCATGCAGACTCTCTCCATGAGTAAAACATTCTAATGAAAGATATTTTGATCTGTAATGTTAATTATCCATTAAAATGTTATTAACTATCCTATATTTCATAAGATTATGTTTAAAGTCATAAGTCTATATCTGTATACATCTTAAAAGTCAAATTAATAAACTAGACTACCAAATTTTTCAATAGCCATAAAGGGATAAATGAATTAATGCAATTATCAATTTACCAAGAATTGGCATCCTTTAACTATGTGTACATTCATTTTCAACCTTCCTTCTCAATTACTGACACTAAAAACAGCAAATAAAAGCAAAACAGAACATGTACAGCAAGTTCTCTTAATGGTTGTTAACTCAAATTCTAAATACAAAATTCTTTATCCTATTTTAAAAGAAATGTAGACCTTTTATAATAATAATTTTCTTATCTCTGGACCTTTTGATACTGCTTTACAGAATAATTTGAAATCAAAATGTTCCTGATTATAACTTCACACTCTGAGGATTTTACAGGCTTATCTGATGCTAGTTTAACAATTAGAGAACCACAATTAATTTTAAAGAGAGCACATAAGACCCTCCACAAACTAGGCATTGAAAGAACATATCTCAAAATAATAAAAGCCATCTATGACAAACCCACAGCCAACATCACTGAATGGGAAAAAGCTGGAAGCATTCCCCTTGAAAACTAGAACAAAACAAGGATGTCCACTCTCACCACTCCTATTCAATTTAGTATTGGAAGTCCTAGCCAGAGCAATCAGGCAAGAGAAAGAAATAAAAGGCATCCAAATGGAAAAAGAAGGCAAATGATCCCTCCTCATTGAATATTATTCTACACTAGGAAAACCTAAAGACTCCGCCAAAAGGCTCCTAGCCCTAATAGACCTAATAAACAACTTTAGCAAAGTTTCAAGATACAAAATCAACATACAAAAATTAGTAGCATTTCTACACACCAGTAATGGTCATGCTGAGAGCCAAACCAAGAATGCAATCCCATTTACAACAGACAGACAGACAGACAGACACAGACACACACACACACACACACACACACACACACACACACACACACACCCCTAGGATGAAAGAAATCAGAGACAGCACAAATAAATGAAAGAACATTCCATGCTCATGAATTGGAAGAATCAATATTGTTAAAATGGCCATACTGCCTAAAGCAAAATACAGATTCAATGCTATTCCTATCAAACAACCAGTATCATTCTTTACAGAACTAGAAAAAAAACTTTTCTAAAATTCATATAGAACCAAACAGTCCAAATAGGTAAAGCAATCCTAAGCAAAAAGAACAAAGCCAGAGACATCACACTACCTGACTTTATACTATAAGGCTATAATAACCAAAACAGCATGGTACTAGTGCAAAAGCAGAAACATATGCCAATGGAAAAGAATAGAGAACTCATAAATAAAGCCACATACCTACAACCATCTGACCTTTAACAAAGTTGACAAAAATAAGCAACAGGGAAAGGACTCCCTATTTAATAAATGGTGCTGGGATAACTTGCCAGCATATGCAGAAGAATGAAAATGGACCCCTACCTATCACCATATACAAAACTTAACTCAAAATGGATTAAAGACTTAAGTGGAAAACCTTGAACTATGAAAATCCTAGAATAAAACCTGAAATAAACCATTCTGGACATTGGTCTTGGCAAAGAATTTACGACTATGTCCTCAAAAGCAATGACAACAAGAACAAAAATTGACAAATGTTACCTAATTAAACTAAAGAGCTTCTGCACAACAACAACAAAACTATCAACAGAGTAAACAAACAATTTATAGAATGGAAGAAAATATTTGCAAATTATGTATCTGACAAAGGTTTAGTATCCAGAATCTATAAGGAACTTAAACAACTCAACAAACAAAAACCAAATAATCCCATTAAAAAGTGGGCAAAGGACATGAACAGACACTTCTCAAAAGAAGACATACACTTGGTCAACAAGCATATGAAAAAATGTTCAACATCAATAATCAGAAAAAAGCGAATCAAAACTACAATGATATACCATCTCACACCAGTCAGAATGGCTATTAAAAAGATAAGAAATAACAGATGCTGGCAAGGCTGCAGAGAAGAGGGAACACTTACACACTGTTGGTGGGAATGTAAATTAATTCAGTCACTGTGGAAAGCAGTTTAGAGACTTAAAACAGAATGACCATTTGACCCAGCAATCCCATTACTGGGTATATATCCAAAAGAAAATAAACAATTTGACAAAAAAGACATGTCTACTCATATTTTCATCTCAGCACTATTCACAATAGCAAAGACATGGAATCAACCTAGCTGCCCATCAATGGTGGATTGACGAAAGAAAATGTGGTAAATATACATCATGGAATACTATGCAGCCATAAAAAGGAATTAAATCATATCCTTTGCAGCCATCTGGATGCAGCTGGAGGCCATTATCCTAAGTAAATTAACAAAGGAACAGGAAGCCAAATAACTCAAGTTCTCACTTGTAAGTGGCAACTAAGCACTGGGTAACTATAGACATAAAGAGGCAACAATAGACACCAGGGACTACGAGAAGGGGTAGAGGGGGAGGGGAGCAAGGGATGAAAAACTCCCTATTGGGTTCCATGCTCACCACTTGGGTGATGGAATCATTCATACCCCAAACCTCAGCATCACACATAATAAACCTGCACCCCCTGAACCTAAAACAAAAGTTGAAATGATAAAAAATAAAGATACCAAAACAGATATATAGACCAATGGAACAGAACAGAGGCCTCAGAAATAATGCCACACATCTACAACTATCTGATCTTTGACAAATCTGACAAAAACAAGAAATGAGGAAAGGATTCCCTATTCAATAAATGGTGCTGGGAAAACTGGCTAGCCATATGCAGAAAACTAAAACTGGAGCCCTTCCTTACACCTTATGCAAAAATTCACTCAAGATGGATTAAAGACTTAAACGTAAGACCTAAAACCATAAAACCCTAGAAGAAAACCTAGGCAATACCATTCATGACATACGTATGGGCAAAGACTTCATGACTGAAACACCAAAAGCAATGGCAACAAAAGTCAACATTGACAAATGGGATCCAATTAAACTAAAGAGCTTCTGCACAGCAAAAGAAACTGTCATCAGAGTGAACAGGCAACCTACAGAATGGGAGAAAAATTTTGCAATCTAACCATCTGACAAAGGGCTAACATCCAGAATTTACAAAGAACTTAAATTTACAAGAAAAAAAGAACTCCACGAAAAAGTGGGCGAATAGACACTTCTCAAAAGAAGACATGTATGCAGCCAACAAACATGAAAAAATGCTCATCATCACTGGTCATCAGAGAAATGCAAATCCAAACCACAGTGAGATACCATCTCACGCCAGTTAGAATGGCGACCATTAAAAAGTCAGGAAACAACAGATGCTGGAGAGGATGTGGAGAAATAGGAACGCGTTTACACTGTTGGTGGGAGTGTAGACTAGTTCAACCATTGCGGAAGACAGTGTAGAGAGTCCTCAAAAATCTCAAACCAGAAATACCACTTGACCCAGCAATCCCATTACTGGGTATATACCCAAAGGATTATAAATTACTATAAAGACACATGCACACATATGTTTATTGCAGCACTGTTCACAATAGCAAAGATTTGAAACCAACCCAAATGCCCATCAATGATAGACTGGCTAAAGAAAATGTGGTACATATACACAATGGAATACTGTGCAGCCATTAAAAAAAGGATGAATTCATGTCCTTTGCAGGGACATGGATGAAGCTGGAAACCATCATTCTCAGCAAACTAACATAGGAACAGAAAACCAAACACCGCATGTTCTCACTCATATGTCGGAGTTGAACAATGAGAATACATGGACAGAGGAACATCACACACCAGGGCCTGTCGGGGGCTGGGGGGCTAGGGGAGGGATAGCATTAGGAGAAATACCTAATGTAGGTAACATGTTGATGGGTGCAGCAAACCATCATGGCACATGCATACCTACGTAACAAACCTGCACATTCTGCACATGTATCCCAGAATTTAAAGTATAATAAAAAATAAAAATAAAAAACATAAAAGGAAGCTAGCATATTAGAAATAATTGTACATAGGAGGAACCACATTCTAAACACATTCATAAAACTCTTACATCAGCTCTTTCCTGTATATTTTCATTCTTCAATTTATTTGTTTAAAAAATATGAAGAACAGCCATAAAATTACTGACCTCAGTAATTTGTCAATCTGTTGAGTTTCCAAAGGGGCAATTATGTAAAGGTCCACAGACTATTTAATATAATTTTCCCCTTAATACAATAATAAAGTTATTAAATTTCATTTGGACACACAAAACATTGTATAACACATTATCCTATAAATTATTCTTATTGCAGTTTTAATTTCATATTTATTGGAGTCTTCCCTATTTTTGAGAAATAATTAGGCCAACACTGAGAAACAAATCAGTTTACTACTGTGTTTTGGTTTCCATTGATATTTTAATTTATGCACAATAAATTCACATGATAGAAAAGTTTTGTTTTTATTTGCTTAATTGGGCAATGCCAAAAACTTATTCCACATGTTCTGCCACAAAAGAGGTCACGTAGACCTGTTTTTTGTTTTGTTTTTATCCAAAATGAGAATATTTTATATTTATCTATGCCTTTGTTAAATTAATAGAAACATATTTAATACCTTCTAAACCAAAAGAAAATCGATGTTTCAGGTAAAAACAAAACATAAACTAACATTGTTAAAACAAAGCAGCCATAATGAAAGCTGTGGCAAGTGGCATTTAACCTTAACTTGCTCTACAGATAAGTTAAATGTTCAATGTCCAGTCTAGGAAGAATCTCAGTGAGGAAATAAGTAGTAATTTGAAGTTCTTTTTGCCTTAAGAAAAAAAGTCCCCCTTTATCAATAACTTATAAAAAATAATTGAATACAAACCAAATTGTAGTATTATTCAGAGGCTTAAAATCTGTGGTAACAGCATCTTATTATATATCTTCCAATAAAGATTACAACATAATAACTTCCATTCTTACTCATAGATGTAATATCTTATTATAAACAATAAGGTTGCCATATGTAAAAATGAGAATTTCAGTTTAGCAAAATCCCTGTGTTTTAGGCCAAATGCCATATTAAGAGGTAGATTCCAAAATAAATATTTAGACTTTTTCTAAAAAGATCAGAAGATGCCAATAAGTTGAGCAGCTGACAGAACCTAGGAAAGAAACAACAAAAGACCATCCACTTCTGATGTGGTTTGGCTGTGTCCCCATCCAAATCTCAACTTGAATTGTATCTCCCACAATCCTCACGTGTTGTGGGAGGGAACCAGGCGGAAGTAACTGAATCATGGGGGCCAGTGTTTCCCGTGCTATTCTCATGACAGTAGATAACTCTCACGATATCTGATGGGTTTATCAGGGGTTTCCGCTTTTGCTTCTTCCTCATTTTCTCTTGCCACCACCATGAAAGAAGTGCCATTTGTCTCCTGCCATGATTCTGAGGCCTCTCCAGCCATGTGGAACTGTAAATCCAGTTAAACCTCTTTTTCTTCCGAGTCTCAGGTATGTCTTTATCAGCAGCCTGATAACGGACTAACACAGCTTCTCAACCATTATCTAAAATCCTTGAAAGTCATAGCTCCTAACAGTGTCTGGTAAGTTATTAACACTGTTAACTGAAGTTGAAGACAATTCCTGATTGTCTATTGAGTAAAAACAATAAGGGTGTTTTCATTTATCCTGTATTTCCTCATTTCATAGTTTGATAGTTAATATTCCACTATGTCATTCCCAACAGTGCACAAAAGACCTCTAATTCTACAATACTTAGGATACCTAAATATTACACTCTATAATAATAGGATACCTAAGAATCTTGGAACCAAGATGTGCTACAAAAAACAATTATCAGAAAATTATTTTTCTTTGTTTTGTTTGTTTGTTTGTTTGTTTGAGATGGAGTCTCGTTCTGTCTCCCAGGCTGGAGTGCAGTGGCGCAATCTCAGCCTACTGTAACCTCCGCCTCCTGGGTTCAAGCGATTCTCTTGCCTCAGCCTCCGAGTAGCTGGGACTATAGGCATGCACCACCGCGCCCAGCTAATTTTTGTATTTTTAGTAGAGACGGGGTTTCACCATGTTGGCCAGGATGGTCCTGATCTTTTGATCTCGTGATCTGCCCACCTCGGTCTCCCAAAGAAAATTCTTAAGAAATTGCAGGATGCTTGATTTTATTACAACAGGTGATGCACTAACAAAAATAATAATATGGCTCACCATGTGCACAGTATATGCAAGTTACATATATTCATATTCCAATATGCCTAGCCTTCCCCCAAACCCTATGAGGTTAGTCTGTGAGTTGCAGACAATGGAATCCATCCTAAACAGTAGTTTAAACAGAACAAGATTGATTGCAGGGTACCTGGCAGCTACAGAATTTCTGGGGGAGCATGGAATTAAGTTTGCATTCTACATTATCAGGAATGATGCAGTCATTCTGGAGAAACGTTCAACCAGAACGTGGCATTCTCTTATGGGAACTCCATAGTTACTGCCTCCTGCCACAGGTACTCAGGACTAAATACTGAAACGTCACCTCCACCACTTCCAAAATACCAGTCACCTCCGCTACCGTGCTACAAGAAGAGGTAATGTTGTTGTCTCAAAGCTTTTCACTGCCACTTCCACCTCCCAAGTCTCCTTCAGGGGTGCCTACTTGGCAGAACCAGGTCAGATGTAAAACCCAGCTGCGAGGGAGTCTGGAAATTTTCTCTTTGGCTTTCTAGCTTCTGTTGTATAGGCAGGCATGCTATTAGGGAGTTGGAATGGAATCCAATTAGTATTACCTGCCACTGAAGGTATTATCTCAGTTTACAATCGAGGAAACTAGGGATCAGAATTTGAGTGATTTTCCCTGTGGTCACAGTTATTTAGTGACAGATCTGGAATTCAACCCAGGCCTGCCTGCTCCAAAGCCAACCTTTGCCGTCTATTTGCAATAATCACGTTAATATGGAAAATTGGGGTGGAATGGACAGTGTATGTGACTGCCATCTCAAAATCCTTCACCTTTCTAAATAATTAGTGCAAGAATTATAAAAAGACACATATAATGAGCTCTAAGTTGATCTGGGGTACAGACTGACCCAAATTATTCTGTTTAAATTTCTTTGAAAGAGCCTATACACTCACTGCCTCCAATTTCTCACCAGAATTTTATGCCCCTATCCACTGTAGTGTGTAATTTCAGTGACCACAACTCTCTGAAATTAAGCCTTCCATGGTCCCTGTGACCTCCTTTTCCTTGCTTATCTAATTCCTCAGAGAACTAACTGGGAGAAACCATGACATCCAAATAATGACCACATTCTGTAAACTCAACTTTCTCAACATTTCTAGAGCGATGGCCTTCTCTACTCTGCTGCACAAATGTGGGTCTGGGGCTCTGAACCAAGAGCCCTGGGAGAGATCAGGTCTAACTTTTGGCTCTGTTATAAGAAAATTAGGCCGAGCACAGTGGTTCATGCCTATAATTCCAGCACTTTGGCTGGCTGAGGCAGAAGGATAGCTTAAGCCCATAAGTTCAAGGCCAGCCTGGGCAACATAGTGAGACTCTGTCTCTAGGAAAAATAAAAATTAGCTGGGCATGGTGGCACACACGTGTAGTCTTGGCTACTTGGGAGGGTGAGGTGGGAAGACCACTTGAGCCTCGGATGTCGAGGCTGCAGTGACACAGCCTGGGTGACCAGAGCGAGGCCCTGTTTCAAAAAAGAAAAAAAAAAAAGAATTGTCTATGCTTAAGGTGGGGACAGAACAGGAAGCTAAAGAAGTTCTTCTAAAAGAGCAAATCTTGCTCCCCTCCCATAACTGGAATACAAAGGGAAAAGGCACCTCCTAAGAACAGCCAGGCACTGGAGCCTTCTCCAGAGAGGGTCCCTCTTCAAATCCCGTATTTGTTCACTTTCCCCCAGAATGTCCTTCTCATACACATCCTTTTGGTCTTCTCAGTTCCTGATAATATCATCACTTTCTGGGCTCTAACCACTACTTCATGCTGATGACTTCTAAATTCAAATCTCTACCTTAGAACTGTTCTTGGTCGTAGGCTTATATTTCTAACTGTCCTTTGGGATCTCCACTGGGAAATGGAGAGCCAAATCTTATTATAATGTCTCTGAGTAACTCTTGAACCAAGTCCCCTATCTGCAGCCCCTACTCCAGTTCAGACCATCATTACCCATCAATAGAACCACTGAGGTGATCACTAAATTGTGTTTTCTGTTCTTGGTTTCCTCCCCGTCTAATCTACTGTTTATACTACTGCCAGATTCCTCTCTCAAAAATGATCTGGTGTTACTTTCCTGCTTAAAAACGTTCAGTGGTTCTTTAGCTCCTAGACAAGACATGGCCTTTACAAATCCCATCCCAACTTAACTCTCTAGCCTCATATCCTGCCAGGCTTTCCCTGGACCCCAGCCTTCAAGCCTCACTGAGGCCACACCTGCTCACTTCTCCACACCTGTTTGCTTATGGAAAGAACACACACTTTAGCGTCACATGAAATTGGGTTCAAATTCTAGTTCTATCATGTGATTGTGGGCAAAGTCCCCAAACTGCTTGAGCTTCAGGACTCATGGGGCAGGTTATTTCCAATGCTAAATAATTTTAGGCAAGACTTTAAGTTAGAAATTTCTCATTTAAGCCCGATTTCAATATAAAAACAAAAGTAGATTATGGAAAGTATTCATTATTTAGTTATCCATTTCTGGAAAATAATACTTTCAACATTCATATTCCCATATGATCGCAAAAATAACATAACATCTCATTATTTTAGAAAATAACCATTAATTCCTGAAACTGAAAAAAAAGTCATTATTTTTACATGCTATTATGTTCTGATTTGTATAAATCTAAGATTTCTACAGAAAGGTCAGCTTGACCCAGTTACAACCAACAAATCTTAGATTTGTTGCTATTTAATCCCTGTAGACACTCACCACTCCCCAGCTTCAAAGTAATGCTAAATAAAAACCCAAACTGAATAGCCACAGATAGGGAATGAGAGGTCAAATTCAGAAGCATAAATATAAATGTAATTACAATTCTATACTATAAAACTTTTCGGGTCCTCTTGAATGTTTTTCCTTAATAAGAAAAGACATACATTTTACATTATGAGTTGTTTAGTCACACTGACTTCTTTTGCTGAAACTGAAAGCCTAATTTGATAGTATTGACATGCAAGCGAAGATATGAAGTGTTGAAAACAATAGTGGTTCAGTATGGGCCCCAGGTATGTGTGGGGGAGGTGGGGAGGAGCCACAGAAATGACAGGATGGTGGAAAGGAAAATGCATGAACTTCCAGGAACAATGCAGGCATCACTGGTTTTCAGTCAGGAGGAAGACAATTAGTGTCCCCAATATCAGATAAAACAGAAAATGAATTCCGGATGAATTAAAGCCCTAAATGTACCAAATGAAATAATAAATACATGTAAAAGTTTGAAACTGCTTGTATAACCTTAGAGAGGCAAAGACATTTTCAAGGAAGGCAGGGAAAATAAAGGAAAATATGGACATACTTTATAAAGTAAAAATCAAGAAGTTGCCACTTCCCACCCAAGAGGATGGTTATTATCCAAAATAAAGCAAACAAACAAACAACAGAACAGAAAATAACCGCTGTTGGCGAGGATGTGAAGAAACTGGAACCTTTTGCATTGCTGGCAGGAATGTAAAATGATGCAGTTGCTGTGGAAAATGGTACGGTGATTCCTAAAACAATTAAACATAGAACTAACATGTAATCTAGCAATTCCACTTCTGGGTCTGCACCCAAAAGCAGTGAAAGCAGGCACTTGGACAGACGTTTGTACACCTCCATTCATAGTAGCATTATTCACAACAGCCAAAAGGTAGAAGCAACCCGACTGCATATCAACGGATGACTCTGTAAACAAAATGTGCATATACACACAATAGGATACTATTCAGCCATAAAAAGGAAGGAAATTCTGACTCATACAACCACATGGATGAACTTTGGAGACGTTTTGCTAAGTGAAACAAACAATCACAAAATAACAAATTATATAATTCCACTTATACCGAGAGTAGTCAAATTAATAGAGAGAGACAGAAAGGAGAATGGTGGTTGCCAGGGACTAGAGGGAGTGGAGAGTGGGGAGTTTGTGTTTAATGGGTACAAGGTTTCATTAGGTTAAGATGGAAATGTTCTGGAGATGGAGGGTGGTGATGTTTGCACAAGGCAGCATGAGGGAGAGGTGCAGTGAAGGGGCCACGTCTGGGCCCTGCAACCAGACTGTCTGTATTTGCATTCAGCCACCACCACTTATTAGCTTTGTGACCATGGGTAGGTCCCTTAATCTCTCTGTTCCCTTACCTGTAAAAAATGGGTAATAACAGTAACTACCTCTGGGGTTTTGAGACTTCATTATTAATGAGAATAGCATATAAAAGTAGTACAACCCTGTGGCTGAATTTGGAAACAACTATTAAAATTTAAAATGCACCTACTCTTTGATCTAGTAATTCCACTTTCCAGCAGAATTAGCACTCAGTAGAAACTGTTTTTCTCCTTTTCCTCCCTATCATCATCATCATCATCATCATCATCATCATCATCATCATCCCTATGTAGCCACATGTCCTGATGTGGAAAATTCTGTAAGGTATTGTTAAGTGGGAAAAGCAAGGTATAGACAAGGGTATAGTAAGCTACTTTTCGTCATTTCTGTATATACATACACACACACATACATGTGTTCATATTCCAATATGCCTAACCATGTATAGACTATCTTTGAAAGACTATTCAAGAAACTAGTAATGGATTAATCTGAGGAGGTGAAGCAGGTGGCTGGGGACAGGGATACGAGGAAGTTTTCAATATATACCTTGTTCTTGTAGAATTTTGATTCATGTACACATATTAACTATTCAAAAATTTATAATTATTATAAAGAAATAAAAGCCCTTAAGCCTTCATTTCAGAATGAATCTGTACTCAGTCCTGGGAGGTTAGAGATCTGTTTCCCTGTCCAACTGCAGGGCAGTGGATAAGGAGGTAATGAAATACAATAAAATGTCCTGCAACCGTTACAATGACTTTCCTACATTATGAAGGCTAGCCACAGTACTGGAAAGTGCCTACATACAGTGCCAAGTGCAAAAAGCATAATATAAAATTCTTTTAGAGAGTATAACAAGTAAACAAACAAAAAAAAGTAGCACAGAGGAAAAAAACAGAACCACTAAACATGGCTGTTTTGAAACAACAGAACTATGGTAATCTTCTTTCCATATAAATATATTATGTAATTTTTTTATTTATGAGTTTTCTCATTATAATAAAAAATCATATTAAAAAGGAAAAATGTAAGCAGGGATTACTTGGTAGTGACATAATAGACTATTCATTTTTTTCTCCTTTGTATTTATCTATATAAAAATAAGCTAACAATATTTTTTAAAAGAGTAACTCCATAATGGGGCTGGAAAGCAAGAAAGGGTGGCATCCACAAGCCAGAAATGTTGAGAAATTTCTGAAAGACAGAAAGCAGATGGGATCAGAATGATGGTAAAACCTGTAGGAGTTTCTATAGAAGAAACTACAACCTAAGGCAGACTCCAGGGAGGACTCCAAGAGACTCTCCAGAGAAACGCCAAGCTTGGAAATAATTCAGTAACTACCCACGTAACAACAAATGGTGCCCCTCCCTTCCAATACACACAGAGGTGGCAGTGTTTGTCCCCAGCCAGATTTTCTCCAAAGTGGCAAATCTCTTGGGGGAAGCTTTTATTCTAGGGGATGGGTCCGAAAAAGAAGAGCTGATAGAGAGGCAATTCTGCACTTCGATAGCAGACAAGGAAGAAAGAAAAAATAGAAGGCAGTACCACTGAGGCCTGAAGTATGACACCATGCTTTGTCCCAGAGTAAACCTTTGTTCTCTGGCAATTGTGGGGTTCTTCAGCCTCCTTCTTGCTCATCCACCCTAAAGGGAAGCTCTTGTGTTGGCACATGTTGCACATTCCAAAAGGCCCACAGACTGCAGAGAAAATCCATGCCAGCTCCTCAAGATAGTCAACCTGGTTATTCATCATACATTTGAACAGGCAACCAAGGGCTACCAGACATTTGAAGGAAACCAACAACATAATAGATAAGGATCAAGGTGCATAAAGAGAACATCTGGAACAGGAGATAACAGAGGTAATGCAGGACAGAAGAAAAGAACACAGCCCATGTGATGAGAACCTTCCTTCCCTATTCCGGGATGTACATGCCCCTCAAGCGCCAGCATGTTTTCTCTACCTGGCTTGCAGTTTCAGTTCCTGCTAAGGGAGTCCAACAGAAGGTATGACAACATGGCACACAATATGAATGAATCTCATAATCCTAATGTTGAACAAAAGAAGCCAGACACAAAAAAGGATAAACCAGAATTTAAAAGATCAAAATTAGACAAAAAAACTAGCCTGTGCTATTGGAAGTCAGGATAGTGGCTATCCTTAAGTGGGGTTAGTGACTGCAAGGGGCTGGGATGGAGCTTAAGGAATATGTTCAGTCTGTGTAAATTAATTGAGCTGTACACTTTAACACTGATAAAAGGCACATATAATTAATGAAGAAGATAGAACAGTTGAGAACTTTTTATAAATCAGACAAAACATTAAATGATATGAAGCAAAACTGTTGGGAATACAAAAAAAATTTTACAAATTATAAATAATAATGGTAGGATTTAACCATCTCTTTCAGAAATATACAGGTCAAATTGGAAAAATGTGGGGATATTAAGGATTGAGCAATTAAATCACAAAGCTTAATGTGTGCATATATGTATAGCCAATAAATATTTTTAAATTATTTATAAATATTTAGGGAACATTGTATTAGGCCACAATAAAACATCCCAATTAATTCATCAATGTTGAAATCACATAGGCCATATTTTTTAACCATAGTACAGTAAAAATAGAAATAAATACAACTGGATAATGATTGCCTAGCTTTAAAACTCAAGAAAATAAACTGAACAAACTGTTGGAATCAACAAGATTCTAATCAGAATCAGCAGAATGGTTGAATATATAATCAACACATAAACATTACAAATTTTCTGTATGCCAAAACCCATTAATAGTTATTCATAATATTGTAAATATAATACCCAGGAAGAAACACTAATCAGAATCTGATCAGAAATTACTTTAGTGAACTTTACAAGCTCATTGTAAGATTTCCTTGGAGGGGAAAATATACAAGAAAAGAAAAGACAATTTTGAAAATTGTCTTACCTGCCAGACATCTAAAGTCACTACAGAGATGTGCTGTCCAATATGGTAGCCACTAGCCATACTGGATACTTAAATTAAGATTAATTAAAATTAATAATTTAGTTTCTCAGAGGCGCTAGTCACATTTCCAGTGTTCAACAGCTACATGGGAGTGGGTGGGGGTGTGTGTGTGTGTGTGTGTGTGTGTATACACAAATACATAAACATAAACTCATACTTTTAGCCTATCATATTTATATATATGATTTACCAAATAATAGTAAAGAGAATCTACAAACCAGTAAGTTAATCCAATAGAAAAAGGGCATTTCACTGAAGAATAAATACAAATAAAAAATAAATTATGAAAAATGTTCAACTTCATTTGTAGTAGAAAAATAAAATCTAAAAAACAAACAGATCTCATTTTTAAGTCTCATATAGATAAAAATTGATACTATGCCCTTTGTTGGTGAGAGTGCACTCATGCACTGTTTTGGGGGAAAGCAGAAGAAGAATACAGCAGTTTTAAGGGCAATGTGACAGTATCTGTATGATAGAAAATCTTCATGTTTTTCTCCCCCATAATTTCATGTCCAGGAGGTTATCTACTAAAATATTTATGTATTTGATCAAAGAAATACATAAATACAAGACTGTTCAATATAAGCAGTATTTGTAATTGAACAAAACTGGGGACCAATTAAATGTCTACCAGTAAGAGAATGATTAAATAAATTCTGATATATTCTTGCTGTGGATGAACAATTTAAAACAAAAAGAATAGGCTGGGCGCAGGGGCTCACACCTGTAATCCCAGCACTTTGGGAGGCCAAGGCGGGTGGATCATGAGGTCAAGAGATCAAGACCATCCTGGCTAATATGGTGAAACCCCGTCTCTACTAAAAATACAAAAAAATTAGCCAGGCATGGTGGCGAGCGCCTGTAGTCCCAGCTACTTGAGAGGCTGAGGCAAGAGAATGGTGTGAATCCAGGAGATAGAGCTTGCAGTGAGCCGAGATCACACCACTGCACTCCAGCCTGGGTGAAACAGCAAGACTGTGTCTCAAAAAAGAAAAAAGAAAAAAATAATAGCTAATATTTATCCTGTATTGTACTTACAATGTGTCAGATACTATTCTATTAACTCATTTAATTCTCATTTAATCATGAATCACAGTCCTATGATTTGGATATTAGTATTATCAAATATCATTTTCTCAGTGAGGGCTTCACTGATTCCACTTTTTAAAACTGCAAGTGCCTCATCCCCTATACACCCTTTTCCTTCTCTGTTTTACTGAACTTTTACCTTCAGATATACTATATAATTCACTTTTAAATTTTATTTTATCTTTTTCCCACTTCTAAAATGTAAGCTCCATGAGGGCAAAGTATCTTTTTCTTTTCTGTTCCCTTGCCTTGGTGCCTAGAACAGTGCCTTGCACATAATAGATGCAAAATAAATATTTTGGATTGAATGACTCATCCCTTGATGTGGTTTGGCTCCATGTCCCCACCCAAATCTCATCTCAAATTATAATCCCTATGTGTAGAGGGAAGGACCTGGTAGGAGGTGATTGGATCATGGGTGGTAGTTCCCCCATGCTGTTCTCGTGATAGTGAGTGAGTTCTCACAAGATCTGATGGTTTAAAAGTGTGGCACTTCCCCCTCTCTCTGTCTTTCCTGCCACCATGAAAGATGTGCCTTGTTTCTCCTTCACCTTCTGCCATGATTATAAGTTTCCTGAGGCCTCCCCAGCCATGCAGAACTGTGCGTTAATTAAAGCTCTTTCTTTTTTAAATTACCTAGTAACAGTATGGAAACAGACTAATACAGAAAATTGGTACTGGGAGTTTGGAGCCAAATGTTAATAGCCAAGATAATGGGGAAAATGTCTCCAGCACATTTCAGAGATGTTCATGGCAGCCCCTCCCATTACAGACCCAGGAGCCTAGGAGGGAAAAATGGTTTCATGGGCCAGGCCCAGGGCCCCACTGCTCTGTGCAGCCTTGGGACATGGTGCCCTGCATCCCAGCTGCTCCAGCTCCAGCTGGGACTAAAAGGAGCCAAGGTACAGCTCAGATCATTGCTTCACAGGGTGCATGCCCCAAACCTTGACAGTTTCCACATGGTGTTGAGCCTGTGGGTGCACAGAAGTCAAGAACTGAGCTTTGGGAACCTCCATCTCAGTTTCAGAGGATGTATGGAAATGCCTGGATGTCCAGGCAAAGTTTGCATTTACAAATGTGCAGATGCGTGGCCATGAGAAAGTTACATAAAATGGGGATATATTATTCCTTTTTCACACTGCTATAAATAACTACCTAAGGCTGTATATGCAGAGAAGATCTGAAACACGTTTTAAAGGGGTCATCTCTTGGGAGGAAATGGGACTGTGCTGAGAGAGTGAGCATGTTCTTCACTTGTTTCCTCTGTGTAGTAGGACTGTATTGTTTGGAAGTTGGTCTAGAAACATGGCCAACAATTGTAGTTTTAAAAAATACATAACTGGGCACGGTGGCTCACGCCTGTAATCCCAGCAGTTTGGGAGGCTGAGGTGGGTGGATCACCTGAAGTCAGGAGTTCGAGACCAGTCTGACCAACACGCTGAAACCCCGTCTCTACTAAAAATACAAAAAATTAGCCAGGCCTGGTGGCAGGTGCCTGTAATCCCAGCTACTCGGGAGGCTGAGGCAGGAGAATCACTTGAACCCAGGAGGCAGAGGTTGCAGTGAGCCGAGATCGTGCCACTACACTCCAGTCTGGGCGACAGAGTGAGACTCTGTCTCAAAAAAAAAAAAAATCCATAAAGAAAAAACAACAGACTAAATTTAACTGACATACCTTCCTAGCAGATCCTTGAGTTGTACCAAATCACAGAGGGACCATATCATGAAAGGAAGAGTCTGCTCCAAGACAGGGCCTCCATACCTGAGCCAACTCTCAGGCACAAGGCACTCCTCCCCTGGCTTGTTTACCCAGTCACAAGACTCAGCAGTTGAAAATGTGCACCCTGAAAAAAAGTCAAATTAGCCTCACAAATTTCCTGTTTTATTCTTAAAATAGAGATATTCAGAATTATTCCTATAATAAATCATTGGAAAATAAACTATTCATGAAGACTCTCTATTCATTCCCTCACTTGCCATCCACTCATGGGGAGTTCAGGCAGTCTCTGGATGCTAAGGATGGAAGACAGCACCTGCCCTCATCAAGTCTATAGTCCAGTAGAGGGAGACAAGTATTAAAGAAGAAATTTCAATGTTGGTCATCAGAGCTATGACAGGTACACTTCAGGGCATTATGAAAGTACACGGCAGGGCTGCCAGAGCTAGTTAACGGGTCCTGAAAGGCCTCTGTGAGGAAATGACGTTGAAGCTGAAGATCTATAGGAGTTAGCCAGGTGAGGGGAGACGGGAACGAGGGGTGAGAAGTGAGGAGCACTTCAGGCAGAGGGAACAGCATGGGCCAAAGCCTGGAAAGAAGAGTGAGCATGGTGAATTTGAGGAAATGAAATAAATCTTGCAAGGGCTACTGAAGAAAACAGGAGAGAGTCAACTGAGGTAATGGAGGAAAGAGGGCAGGACCGAAGGAATCTGCAAGCCATGCTAAAGATGTTAGACTTCATGCGGAGCCACAAAGTGACTGAAACAGAACAGTGACATGGTCAGATTTGCATTTTAAATGGCCCTGTAAGGAATAGAGGGGAACAGGACTGAACACAGGCAGACCCACTAGGGAAGTTTTCACTTCAGACAGGCAGGTGCTGATGTTGCCTTGAAGTAGGATGGCAGAGACAGAAAAAAGTAGATGGGCAACAAAGGACATAGACTCAGTAAGAACTGTGGGAACCTGAATGTGGGTGGAGAAGGAAGAGAAGAGTAGGGGTTGACTCCCTATAGTGGGTTAAATGGTGGCCCCTAAAAGGTAGGTCCACATCCTAACTCCAGAAACCTAAGAATGTGACCTTATTTGGAAGTCTTTGGGGATATAATTAAGTTAAGGATATTAGGATGAGATTACTTTATATTACCCAAGTGAGCTCTAAATCCAATGATAAATGTCCTTATAAAAGACACACAGAGTAGAGAGGCCAGGTGAAGAAGGCCGTGTAAAGATGCAGGCAGAGATTGGAGCAATGCAGCCACAAGAAAAGGAATACCTGGAGCCACGGGAAGCTGCAAGAGGCAAAGGATTCTCCCCTAGAGTCTTCAGAGAGACCATGGACCTGCTGACACACCTTGATTCAGACTTCTGGCCTCCAGAACTGTGAAATAATCACCTTCAATTGCTTAAAACTAGCACATTTGTTGAGGCAGCTCTAGGAAATGAATATACTCCTCAGCTGCTAGCTGGATCAGCAAGTGCAGTGGTCCCCAACCTTTTTGGCACCAGGGACCAGTTTCATGGAAAACAATTTTTCCAAGGAACAGGTCGGGGGATGGTTTCAGGATGATTCAAGTGCATTACATTTATGGTGTACTTTATTTCTATTATTATTACATTGTAATATATAATGAAATAATTATACAACTTGCCATAATGTAGAATAAGTGAGAGCTCTGAGCTTGTTTTCCTTCAACTAGACAGTCCCATCTAGGGGTGATGGGAGACAGTGACAGATCATCAGCCATTAGATTCTCATAAGGAGCGTGCAACCTAGATCCCTCATGTGCACAGTTCACAACGGGGTTCACGTTCCTATGAGAATCTGGCAGGAGGTGGAGCTCAGGTGGTAATGCTCACTCACTGCCACTCACCTCCTGCTGTGCAGTCCGGTTCCTAATGGGCCACTGACCAGTACCAGTCCATGGCCCAGGGTTTGGGGAATCCTAGAATTAGTGGATACAGGTGCCATTTATTGAGACAGGGAATGGAGAAGCAATCTGAAGGCCAGATGACTTCAGCTTCAGATGTCCTGAATTTGCGGGGCCTGGAAAACATTCAAGTGTCGGCATCCATTTACATGGAGCCACTCCACCGTCACAGCTGCCTGACCATTTGTGGCAGCCCTGGCTCCAAAAGGCTGTGAGATAGATGGATCTGAGACTCAGGCAGGAGGTCCACATTGGAGTTCTAGGTTTGAGAACTTCCAGTATATTCCTAGATTAAAGTGATGGAAGTAAAAGCCATTGTTGGGGGAGATCCCATAGAAGTGGAAGGCCTGGGACTCTACCCTTTTGAGTGGCAAGTATGTGAGCCCTGGGAAAGGAAACTGAGAAGGAAATGAAAAATGGTCAGGGGATCAGAACAGAACAAGACAGGGGAATCTTTTAATTATTCCAGAGTTAAAAAATGATCTTTACGAAATTTCAGATAAAGTTGATAAAAATAATTCACACTCCTGTTTTTTCAGAGCTTCTGTTAGTAAAGAAGAAAAAGTCAATAGTGCATGCGATATATCATAGTTCATGCTAGACATGGAGAAGAATAAAATCTCACCATGACATTGCTATACTTTGACTGTGACTGTGTACTCGGCAGGTAAAGTCAAAATTTCATTTAAAATCTTCTTTTCATATCAATACTTAGCTACTCTGGAGACACTGCTCTGATTAGATTAAATCATCTATGGAAGAGCAGTCAAACTACACACAGGTAAGATGAAGGAAGAATGACCATGTAAGCATGACATGAAAAAGATCTAAGATCATGATAGGTTAAATTAGATCATTAGTTAGAAATTCAGAGCTACCTCTTAACTAACCAAGCAGAAGAAAAATCATCACTGCCTACACAAAAACCAGCATGAAAAGATGCACAAGAACTCAGCATAGTCCCTCACACACAGAAAGTGCCTAATTAATGTGAATTTCCTTCTTGTTTCCTAAGGTCTTTCACTGAAACTTATAAATGAAAACATAATAATTTTGATATATGAATTCATTTTCCTCTGATATTTGGTATTGCTTACACCTTTATTTAACTAGAGCAACAGCCAAAGTGAGGGAAGATGAAGTAGAAATGAAGACATGAAGGTGAGATGAGGTCAGATGGAGGTGGGTGGGGCCAGGGGAAGGCAGATCATGCGGGACCTTTCAGGCCACTGTGTTTCAGATTTTATTCCCAGTGATACTGAAAGCCTGTGGAAGGTTTTGAAACAGCATGATTAATATTATATCAACAACAGTACACAGTTATGAATCAATAAATGTTCTAAATCTATAAATATTAAAATAGTAAATAAGTATTATAAGAACTTTTTGGACTGCTTAAGCCTTTATAACTTTCCTAATGTTGGTTATTATTGTGACCTCTCATCTGCTTGAGTTGAAAAGGACATCTTGATATATGTCTTTTATCTACCATGCCTGGCTAATTTTTTGTATTTTTAGTAGAGATGGGGTTTCACTGTGTTAGCCAGGATGGTCTCGATCTCCTGACCTCATGATCCTCCTGCCTCATAATCCTCCTGCCTCATGATCCTCCTGCCTTGGCCACCGCGCCTGGCCAAGATCATTTTTTAACTCTGGAATAACTAAAAGATGCCCCTGTCTTGTTCTGTTTTGATCTCCTGACCATTTCTCATTTCCTTCTCAGTTTCCTTTCCCAGTGGCTCACATACTTGCCACTCTTCAGTACCTGTGTGTTTTGGAGAAAGTAAGGTAGAACAGGGTCTGCTGTGTGAAGTCTCATGAGTAAGGAGGAACCCCCAAGACAGAGAGGATGGTGGAAAGGAAAGGAAAACAGCCAAAATTTGTGGTCTATTTTTGAGAGGCAATTCTCCATGGGTCTCCCACATCTCTGTATGCCTTTCAAGCAAAGACACTGACAGTGTTTCCTCCAGAAAATATGTCCTATATTCTTGTTTATATAGCAAAAGCCTTGGAAGACAGAGGTGGTGTCTCTCTCAAGAGAAAAGGAAAGGCATGCTTATTGTCCATAAGCATTATTTTAGTAAAAGCACATAGTTATGGGTCAATAAATGTTGATGCTTTATATTTGGATATGGATTCCTTATGTCAGACTTCATCTCATGTAATGCAACCATTACATATCTAGTATCTCCTGGCCCTGATCACATAGCTCCTGTGGGACCTAAGGACAAGAAGAACAGATGCAAGAAAATGCAAATACACTGGATGTTACTATTGACATGAGTAATAAGTCCTTTTTCTCTGACCCAGGAGTCATGTGTCTTCCACCAGCATCCATGAAACTATGGCAGGCTGACTTGCTGGCCTGCATGTAGGATAAAAATTTCAGACCTTCTACAGTTGTTGACACAAATGAGAGTAAGACCAAAGCCCAGCAGTGGTCAAGAATTTAAGCACAGGTAATTCCCTGATACCTTTAGGATATTTTAGTCTCAAAGTAGTGGTTCTCAACCAGGCATGATTTTGCCTCCCAGGGGATATTTGGCAGTGTCTGGGGACACTTATGATTGTCACAACTGAAGTATGCTACTGGCATCTAGTGGGTAGAGGCCAAGGATGCTGCTGAACATCAGATGATATGCAGGGGACGCCCCCACACACAACAAAATAATTGTCATCTCCAAATATCAATAGTGTTGAGGTTGAGAAATTCTGGCCTCAATTAAAGAGGCCATATAATCAACACAAGCACTATAGGGGCCAAAGAGAAATGTGACCCTGCTCCTGCCCTGGGGGAGCTCTCAACCTCAGTCCAGTCTTCATCTTTTCCTTCTGACATCTGTTTCTGTTCATCCCACCTGCCCCCTTCCCCTACCTCCCATCACTGCTACCTGCTGTTAGTCATCCTATGTCCATCACCCATAATTATCCTCTGAGTTCATTCATTATGGGCATAAAAAGTTAGAAACCATACCATAAAATTAAGGTCACACAGGAACCCTATGACTGGGTCAGGAGAGGAAACTGCTCACCAGGTCTTGCCCAGACAACCCCTCAACTATGAAATGCCTGGGGTGTTTAAGAAACAGCAAAGTGACCCATGTGGACAGCATGGAGTGAGCAAGGGAGAAAGTGGTAGAAGACGAGGTTGGAAGGGTGATGGCAAAGGGAAAGACTGCCAAGGGCAGAGCTCCTCAAACTTTAACGTGCATGTGAACCACCTGGGGGATTTGCTCAAAGCAGGTTCAGATTCTGTAGACCTAGGAGGGACAGGTGATTTTCTACTTCTAAGGAGCTCCAACATCAATGCTTTTAGAAAATGTGCCATATTCGAGTACAAGAGTATAGGGTCTCGTAGGCCTTTGCCAGAACTCTAGCTTTTACTCTGAAAAAGATGGAATGCTGCTGGAGGGTTTGGATCAAGAAATTATGTAATTTGACATTTCAAAAGGACCATCTGATTTCTGTTTTAAGAATACTGAGTACTCAAGAGGAATGAACACATGTTGTCATTCATAGCAGCAATTGTCATAATAGACTCAAACTGGAATTAATCCACATGACCATTAACAGTAGAATGGATAATTACGGTTTATTCATATAATGGGATACTATAAAACATGGAAAAAATAATGTATTACTTCTACAAGCAACAATGTAGATGAATTTCACAGATGTAATGTTGAATTAAAAAAAAACAGGCATAATAAAGTACATAGTGTATGGTCCCATATATAAGGAGCATTAAAATAGGCAAAATTAATTTATGGGGATAGAAGTCTAGAGAGTGGTGACTTCTAGCAGTGAGAGAGGCGGGAGGAAGCCTCCTGGGGGGCTGGGAATGATCTATCTTTTGATCTGTGTGTTAAGTACACAGGAATAAACATCTGTAGAAATCAGGTTGTACTCTTAAGATTTGTGCACATCACTATATCTATGTTATACTTTAACATAAGAAGAAAGGGAGGATATTGTAGAGGGGTAAGGGTAACAACAGAGAGAGCAGTTAGGAGGCTATAGCACTAATCCAGGCAACAAACGGGTCTGGGGTAGAGTGACACCAGTGAAAATGGTGACAAGTGGTTGGATTCTAGATATATTTGGAATTGGGAGCCGAAATGATTTTCTAATGGACTGAATATAGGTGATATGACGTGTCAAGCAGGCAGTTTGGTAAAGCAGTCTGTAGTTATGGCCAAATTCTGGGTTAGAAATATTAATTTGAAGGCATCAGTTATGTGGGTGGTATTTGAAATTATGAGGCTGGATGAGATGCCCCAGGAAGTGAGTATAGATGGTGAAAGAAGACAATGGCAATCTGAGCCACAGCCACTCCAGGAATGTGTAACAGTCAGGGAGAAGAGGAGGCAAAGGAGACTGAGACAGCATGATCAGGGAGACAGGGAGACAGCCAGGAAGTGTGGTTTCCCAGAAACAACTGAGGAATGTTTTTCAAGGAGGGAGGGATCAGCTGTGTCAAAAGTTGCTGAGAAATTGGGTGAGATGAGCAGTGAGATATCGCAAGTTTGTCATTGATTAGTAAACATCTAAAATTGTGCCTGTCACAGAGAAATCACTTAATAAATAGCACAGGATATATGCAGATGATACATAAAAATCTATATAAACTCAATGTTCTTGCCAACAGATCATATTTCTGCATTGAAGAAAATAACAAATCTTCACAAACTGGCCTACTCTTTCACTCTTTCCCCAGTCCTTGAGGTTGTGACTTAAAATGAGCAAGTATAGAGGACCTTCTCCCCATGTGGCATAGCCCAAGGGCATGAGCCTAGCTCTCAGTCACCCTGGTCCTAAAGGTCATGAAGAAATGAAGTGTTCTCTTGGCCTGTTCTGTAATTTCTGCTCAAACTTGTGATGAAATGTTCCTCTTTAGAGAAACAGGACTTCCACTTACTCTCTCTGTGCTTCAGTTTCCTCATCTACAAAGTGGGAATAATAAAAGTGTCAATCTCATAATTTGTTACAAAGATTAGAGGTGTTAATATATGCAAAGAACTTACAACGGCATCTGGCACATGGCAAGTACGAAATAAGTATTAGTTATTTATGATATTGTCATGATATTGACAACGTCCTCCAGCTGAAGGTACCAGGAACATAACTACTGTTGATAAAGTTGGCTTATTGACTTGTGTAACGAAGAAGACATGCACCATGGGGAACTGTGGGGTGTCTCAGTAAGAAAGTATTACAGAGGACTTAACATAGGACATGGACTTGTGTTAGATATTTGGGGGAGGGCTCAAAGATTATCTGAAGTGGCCATAGTTCTATGATGGGATATCTTAAGATTTACTTAGGAGCAGGAAGAAAAAAGCAGGCAACAGTGATAAATAGTAAGGCCGCAGTAGCACTGCTATTAGTCAGCATGGGGGATGCTTGGTCATTGCTGTGGTTTTGACAACGTTCATGTGGTTGTCAGTGTTCTGGCATGATTACAGAATGGCCTTCTTTTATGCCTTTATTCATCACAGTCACAGCACGGCCTTGTCTGATGGTACTGATCTATGAAATTGTTTATGTTCTACAGGAGAACATGACGGTCTAGCTGATAGTGCCAGGTCAGCCCCCACCTGTCAGGTTATGTATAAAATGCCATGTGCTTTGAGGGGGTCATTAAAAGACTTTGGAAAGACTTTCCATTCCCTCCAGCACCATCTGGATAATGAGTCATCAGAGAAAACCTGGGGAGGTGGACAGAGAGGAGTAACTGATCTAGGAAGACCCCAATTGCTTAGTCCTAGACATGCTCATCTTCTCTGCTTTGCAAATGATTCACTGAACGCTCTCAGAAGGGGTTGAGAATTTTGTAGGTGACCCAAAAAAGTTCATGAAGAAAACAGGAAGAGATAGGAGTTTGTTGGCCTGCACTCCCGGATAAAATGGCATTCTCTCTAATGACTGAAGGCCATTATAAAGACAAAGTAGAGAAACCAGCTTCACAGTACGTGAAACGGACCTTCACTGAAGGACAGCACCTGTGGGAACTCTCAGCCAGAAAGGACATCAGAAAACCTGAACTGCCAGGAGAAATATCAAGGAGGAGTGAGGAACAAGGGTGAGATTTCCAGGGGCCTGAAATGAAAAATACCCAGGAAGGTTGGTACATCATGTCCAGAAGCACTAGGAAGGTGCCGCTGGGGTCAGACAGTCATTGAGGAAATCTAGTGGAGTCAGAGGAACCAATGCAGGCTATCTAGAAGGTTCTAAAATCCAGATACCAGCCCTGGTCTGCTTCAGGACGGGAGGGTATTTTTGCTTAAAATACCAGCAATTCTCAACTCTGTGACTAATTCAGTTCGTGTGTGTGTGTGTGTGTGTGTGTGTGTGTATTTGCCTTTCTCCATGTAAAATTTGCCCTGAAAAACCAGAGACTGCCAGAGGAAGACCTAGACATGTGACACTTTTATCAGAATTTATCAAGGTAGCCTCATGCTGGACCAGTTTCAAAATTTGAAAGATCACAGGAGTGGCCAAACAGAGTGGTCTCAGGCAGAGAGAATCAAAGAGGCCGGCTGTGGGGGCTGAAGACCCTTCCTGCCTTGGCTGTCCCCACAGGGACCAAGGGCAGAATGCAAACAGTATCACATCATTCTCACCTTTCCTCTACAAACGATGTTTATTCTCCTTGGCATTTGATAATTCAGCAAATCAAGTTGGGGTTAGTGGCTTTGCAGCCAGAGAGACCCAGATCTTTAACTCAGGCTCCTTCAGGTAATCATTGTCTGATCTCAACCATGGCATTCCTCCAAACTGCAGCTTCCCCAATGTACCCAGTCACTCCTACCTTGCAAGGCTGTTGTGTGACTTAGAGATAATATGTGTAAAAAGGCAAACCCAGGTGTAGCCAACAAAGATAAATAATACCAAGTCAAGTTTGCAGCTATGCTGCTTTTCATATCTGGAGTGGGGATTTTTAAAATGTCTTCAAAACACAAAATGACTAAATCGTCAAAAAGAAAAAAGTTCTATTTACTAACATAATTCTCAATTGTCAGAAAATTATAATAAGGGGGACATTAGTGGTTGGTTTTGGGTTTTTTTGTTTTTTGGGTTTTTTTTTGTTTGTTTGTCTTTGTACTATTCAGTCTCTCCACCCTAAATATCAAAGCAGCAGGATTTTCTAAGAACGATTAAAAGATACCTAGCACATCCCAATAGCCAGAAAAGTGCTTTGCTGAATTTATGTTGGTCACAAGACTTTAAAAACTTGACTTAAATGGTTAAATGTATGTGTGAGCATAAAGCATCATTAACTTTATCTAAAATCACTGATTTGAGGCAACTCTGTATGCTGTGATATGGTTTTGATTTGTGCTAAGTCAAAATAAGATTATTTATCTTTGAGTCAATTGCAGTTTATGGCAGCTGGTTTCTTGGAGTGGAACACAAAACAGCCAACATGTCTTAAAAACATTGCCGGGGAAATAAAAGCTAAGATAAGAAAAGAAAGTCATCCTGCTGCAATACTCATTTCACCTAGATTATCACAATATTTCTCCTGAGGATAGCACACTTTGACTCCATATCAGAAAATTCCATAAAATTAGTTTGTCATATGTAATGAGCTGTGCTTCTGGGTACAAAGATGACATTACGTTGGCCACATCTTTGGCCTTTGGTCAGAAGCAGTGATAAACTGGTGTAGACCGAACTCTGCTTTCTCCACGTCGCCCTGTAAACAGTGACACACACTTTGGAGACTGTCCTCCAGAGTAAAAGGCAGAGATTGTGGCCTTGAGGCAAGAGTAAGGCTAGCTCTTCTCCATGGATGAACCAATAAACAAAGCAGGCAGCCTCACAGGTGCCCCGATAGGTTCAATCGTATTGATGCTTTGTCTAATTTAGCTGTCCTTAAACTTTTAGCAAGCCAAGACACCTCAAAGCTAGTGACTTACTAGGTTCTCTGTAGGAATTAGGGGAAGGAGTGTTGGCTGGGTAAGCCCTGCAGGTAACTTAGATGCACCTCCCCTCCCTCATCGCTTCCATGCAGAAGTACAGATGGGCATGTTCCTCTCAGTTGAACAATTCAAGGCTGATCTCCTTAGCTGCAAGGATGCACAGAGGGGAGAAGTTGGCCTGGCCTGGGCAACACTAAACTCATCTCTTAGAGCTCTGACATATATACCATGACACCTAGAGGGGGAAAGTGTGTGAGGCAGCAACAAGGCTAAGCATGCTGAACACACTGGGACAAATTGAGTTTTCTGTGCCTTTGGGTTTTTTCCCACTTAAATCTCAGACACTGTAATAGCAGTTATATTATCTGGTCTCCTCAGGACTACTCCAGAGAGGCACTTTTAGGATAAATGGATATTTGTCAAGTTGTTATAGATGTTCACAATAAAGATATGATCATAATTCTGATTAATTGCTTAAGGTTAGTATGTTGATATAAATGAATTGCCATTGACGATCAGTCCCAGAGGGATGTATTCTTTATTTCCACAACTTATCTTTAATTGTATCTTAAAACTTCTACTAACACTTCCTATTCACTGTATCATTATTGTGCAATTATAATATGGTTATTCATAAAGCAAATTGCTTAAGGCTAACTCACATTCTCACAGTAGCATGTCTCAGTTTTTGCATATGTCTCATAAATATTTGAAGCAGGAGGAGATATGCATTCCAATTCTGTAGTCAGGCTCCCTGGTTTGAATCTGAGATCCCCTACATACTAGCTGTGTGACCTCAGGCAAGCTGCTTTTCATCTTTGGGCTTCAGTTATCTCATCTATTAAAAGGAAATAAATAATTAGATTCCCTTACTGGGTGATCATAAGTAAGAGAATACATAAAATGTTCAGACTAGTAACTGGCATTTAATAAGCACTCAGTAAGAATAAACTATTATTAGTATTTTTGGCATGCTCCTTTATTTAAATTTCTGGATTGATTTTTATTTATTTTATTTCATTTTATTATTATTTTTTTTGAGACAGAGTCTCCCTCTGTTGCCCAGGCTGGCGTGCAGTGGTGTGGTCTCGGCTCACTGCAACCTCCACCTCCCAGGTTCAAGTGATTCTCCTGCCTCAGCCTCTCGAGTAGCGGTGATTACAGGTGTATGCCACCACACCCAGCTAATTTTTGTATTTTTATTAGAGACAGGATTTCACCATATTGGCCAAGCTGGTCTCGAACTTCTGCCCTCAGGTGATCCGCCCATCTCGGCCTCCCAAAGTACTGGGATTACAGGCATGAGCCACTGCACCCAGCCAAAATTTCTGGATTTTAAAAACTATTTGCAACATTATAATAAGATGACTTCACCCTGCCATTTTTATTTTCTCCCTCAGTGAGTGAAGTCAGGATAAACATCCTTGTTTGTTCCTCCTACCATGTACACAATAACAAGAAATAGCTGGTTGGAAAAATGAACATCTCATAATAATACGAAATACATTTAAAAGCCTTCTATTTCCTATACCTCTTGTTGGTTTTTTACTATGGTCACTGTGAAATATGTGGATTTTTTTAAAAAGCTCTAGCAGTTAAATGATGCCGTAGAACCCCAATATGGTAAGTGTAAATAATTCTAACAGTAATTTCTTATTACTATACCTCTCAAAGAAGTTTCTTCTGTAATTTAGTAAGGTCTCTCAACATTAGTCATTTTACTCAATAACAGATATGGACCTTCTCACAGAGAAACACAGAACAAGAGAATTAATAATCTTATTTTTTTTCTTACCTATTGGTAAGAAAATGAGCTGTGCTGCTCATTTTCAATCTTTTAGATTCAGAAATTCTCTTACTAGTTTGTAGTTTTTGCTGAGGTTTCTATATTTTTAATAAGCTGGGAATAAGGACCAGCTAACTCAAGGAATTAAGTAATTTCTTTCTAACAATATTTAACCATTTGCTGATTTAAAATTGAGCTACTGTTTTTTCTGGGTTGATTCCAAAGAGAATAGGTTTCCATTTTAAAGATTTTTAAGACTGACAATAAGAAAAAGGCCAATCAAATACAAATCTGTGCCCTCATGGAAATGAACACTGAAAACTATATCCAGATGTTTGATGATCTGGGAAGAAAAGCCTCTTACCTTATAGTGAGATACATTCTCCTTCAGTTGATGAATCTCTAGAAATGACCATCTCCCTAGCCCAGCGTTCTATCTAGTGTTGCTATTTTTATTAACACCAAATTTCATACACATTCCTTTCCTAAGGAACTATAAACACGTTGACTACAAGTAACTTTTAGGAAGTGAAAGTTTCAAAGGCCAAATGATCTAGATTTTCTGATGTTGTGACTAAGATTTCTTTAATTCCTGGGGAGCAAAAGCAGGAAGCCTACATGACTTCCTGATGAACTGAGGGTGAGCAGGGAAGGCAGAGGAGGCAAGACATATTTACCAGTTTCTAACACAGTCATTGAGGAAAGAACAAGATGAATGGCTCAGGTGCAGGGAAATGAAGAACGAGCGAGAAAACATAAACTGAATGGAACTTCCCACGACGATTTTTTATGAGAAGTTTTTTGTTTGTTTGTTTTTGAGAAGGAGTCTCGTTGTGTTTCCCAGGCTGCAGTGCAGTGGCGCAATCTTGGCTCACTGCAACCTCCACCTCCCGGGTTCAAGAAATTCTCCTGCGTCAGCCTCCTGAGTAGCTGGGATTACAGGCGACCGCCACCATGCCCAGCTAATTTTTGTATTTTCAGTAAAGACAGAGTTTCACCATGTTGGTCAGGCTGGTCTTGACCTCCTGACCTCCAGTGATCCACCCGCCTCAGCCTCCCAAAGTGCTGGGATTACAGTAATGAGCCACCACGTGACAGAGAAGTTTTTTTAAAAAATGTAACTTTTCATTTAGGAAAAAGTTCAAATATTGGATGCTATAACAAAATTCACCATAGTTCCCTCTATCAGTGATTTAAACATGTCTGTTTTTTAATTAACTCTCTTCTTGCTGCCAGAGATAGACTACAGTGAACTATTTCTAAACAACCAGCCAAGGGGAAGCTGACTGCAACGGAGCCTCAGGGAAGGCAATGAGGGTGAGGGAAGTGGGCAGAGGGGCCCCCACTCTGCAAGGCTTTGCAGCAAGATACCCAAGCTATCTTGAAAGAGTCTGACTTTTTTGTTTTACATTTTATTAGAAGGCATTATGACAATCAAACATTACACTCAAAATATTACACTTAGATTTTCCTAGTGGTAAAAAGACTTTGCAAAAAAAAAAAAAAAAACTTAATGAAAGATTTTCTTCAAACAGATTATCTTCAAATAGGTGTAATATATAATTGGGGTTTTACAATTTTCAAGAGAAGTATTTGAGAACTAATGGTAGTTAAGTTCATGCACAAATACATTAAGCTGACAAACTTTTATTAGGATTTGAGTAAAGTTACTGATACATGCTGTAGATATATGAAACTAAAAAACTGAATGTTCTTTATAGAATCATTAGTCTGAGGCATGATATTAATTTATTTACAATAATTGGCAAGCAAGCAACTCAGTAAATTACTGGTACTTCAATTCTGGATTTCAATTCAGAAGTCACTGAAATCCTGGACAGTAGTTCTGACCATTTGTGTAAATAACTGCAGAATTATGGAGCATGGCTCATTAAGAAATAAGAGTAACATTCATTATGAAACAAGAAAGTATTGACTCATGTAGTAGAAAATAATAAAAGAGCAGGTGAAAGTAGCATTAAACTTAAGAACATCTCTAAATAGTGCAAATTCCTTTGTATACTGATCTCTATTCACTACTTGATCTTGCATTTTCTTTTATCCTCTGAGCTATACGATAGCATAATAACTTGGAAGCCTGTCTCTTGAAATAGGCAAAAAGAACCAAATCAAGATGTAGTTTCTTAATCCTAATTTGCATACTTTTCATTTTTCCAAGGCATTTTCATGAAAACATTGACAAAAACGGTGGATTTTTTTTTTTTATTTGATTGGATAACATTAAGAAATGCACTAGGGTTCATCCTCTAACCTAACACTTTTTTTTTTTTTTCTAAGACTGAGTCTCACTCTGTTGCCCAGACTGGCATGAGGTGGCACAATCTCGGTTCACTGCAACCTTCACCTCCCAGGTTCAACAGATTCTCCTGCCTTAGCCTCCCAAGTAGCTGGGATTACAGGCGCACACCACCATGCCTGGCTAATTTTTGTGTTTTAGTAGAGATGGTGTTTCACTATGTAGGACAGACTGGTCTCGAATTCCTGACCTCAGGTGATCAGCCCACCTCAGCCTCCCAAAGTGCTGGGATTACAGGCATGAATCATGACACCCGGCAAACCTAATTCTTCTAATTATACTTTACAATTCTGAACGAATCTCTCAAGTGGATTTTGGACACTAACAAGAACACAACAAAATGATTTATTTTTTATTTTTTTATTTTTTGAGACAGGGTGTCACTCTGTAGCCCAGGCTGGAGTACAGGGGTGTGATCTCGGCTCACTGCAACTTCCACCTCCCCGGTTCAAGTGATTCTCCTGCCTCAGCCTCTCAAGTAGCACACTACAGGCATGCACCACCACACACGGCTAATTTTAGTATTTTTAGTAGAGACAGGGTTTCACGGTGTTGGCCAGGCTGGTCTCGAACTCCTAACCTTAGGTGATCTGCCCACCTTAGCTTCGCAAAGTGCTGGGATTAAAGGCGTGAGCCACCGCGCCAGGTCACAACAAAATAATTTAAATGAAACATTTTCACATATGAAAAGTTAGTTTTAGAACTGCATTTAATGACTCTTTATATCCAGAAGGCATTTAAAAATAATAAATAAAGACATTTTAAGACGGGCAAAAGCCTAGCAGAAAATAGTTTTGTCTTCTAGCTAGCCTGTGCTGGAAGACTGGGTAGAAATTACGCATTTTATCATTATCATCTGAATGTAACAGAAAGAAGCCAGCTATGGATAAATCTACAACTCCAACAAAGACTAGAACAATTTAGCTCATCAAAATTAGGCATTTTATTTTCAGTGAGTTGAAGAATCACAACATGATTCTCATCTTAAAATTATATATTTCAATGTGATTCATACTTCACAGTAACAATAACGGTAAACATAAGACTATTCTTCTACCAAAGCAGAATTTTTGAAAATCACAGTTTTAATCAAAAGTTTAAATTAACTTCCAAACTTATGCTCTCTCATGAGTAAATTTTGATGCTGGAAGCAAATATTTTAGTGGTAAGTATGAATGTGAAGACTACAAAACAAAATTGTAGGCTTCCTACTAGTGGCAACAGATTGTAGGCTACTAGTGCCTACTAGTGGCAACCCATTAGGAAATGAGCTCATGGACTTTATTCCAGGTAAGATCAAAGAAGTGAGTGCGCTTACTACCCTCACCTTGCACATGGCTTTCCCCTCACTTTATTCACGTTTCTATTCAAATACTTCTTTCCAAAGGCAGCTCTTCCCTGACCTCTACATCCAGCTATAGTGTTCATCATAGCACTCAGCTCGATTTACACTTTGTATGTCTTTAAATACTATCTGTCATTTCTACTAAATGTCTAGGCTGTATATGAGCAGTGACTGAGTTCAATTCTGTATCCCAATCACCTTAGATAGGGGTTCATCAAATATGTATTGAAAGAAGGAAGAAAAGAGGGCAGGAAGGAAGGAAGGAGGGAGGGAGGGAAGGAAAGAAAGAAGGAATGGAGGGTGGGGGAAAGAAATGGAGAAAAGGAGGAAGAAAAGGGAGGGAAGAGGGGAGAGAGGGAAGAAGGAAGGAAGCAAGTAAGCAAGCAGTGGTCAGTGGCTTGAAGGTATCTGCCTAAACTAATGCACTGTGGCTAAGGAAAAATGAAAAAGCAAGAACACTGCAAACAGTTGTCCCAGCTGCCTTCAGGTCACTGAATTTACAGAGCATAAAGATACAGGGAGCACTGGCTGCCCTTGGTGTCAGCTATGCTCAGCACACTCGAATTTGTGAGCTTGTTCCTCTTCTCTATCTCTAGCTTTGAAGCAGCCCTGAGAACGTTGGTCACTTTCTTCTCCTCCTTATTTCCTTTTATTTCAAAACTAGAACGGGGAGGTATAGAACTTGAAGAAGGACATAGCTGAGATCTGTGCAAATATGAACTTTGTAGCTTGGGGCCCAAATCCAAAAGGATGGGTAGAGCGAAGCCTGAACCACACTGAGGACTAGAGCAGGTAGATAAGGATATCAGTGGATGGACAGCAAAACAGGAGCAGACAATGAATAAGGTCCCTTCCAAGTGTAAGCTTCTCTTTGTGACTCTGGGAAAGCTGATAGGGCAGCAGCTGCACCCTTAGCACTCACCAACCACAAAAGGAGAAATATCAGGTGTGGGTTACCCTCCAGCAGGGCTGTGCTGCTCAGATTTAGGAAGGTGAGAAACCTGCTGCCCAGTCATAGGACTATAGCATGCCAGGGACCCTCCAGAAGCAATACGCTTTTAATCACAGATGAAAAGTATTTGATAGTTACTGAACTACGTAAAAAGAATGACCAGCGATCCAAGGAGAGAAGTTAATTCTGTTAAGCCAACCAAGTGACACAAGGTTTTGCCTGGAGGAAGGAAAACAGAGAAGCAAGCTGTGATCTTCCCTTTTTGTAGCAAGTGCTTTGAATCTCCTTGGAGAAGGAAGTCCACAGAAAACAATTTGATTTCTAAGTGAGTAATAATTAGATGCTCTAAGTTTTCAATGTGATCAAGCCACAAACATCCTGGCATTTCTTCTCCACTGCACCCCAACCCACAATAGCATATGGGGATATAAAGCCTTTGGGATCCTCTCACTGGAGAAGTCCATATCTGAGCTACCTCATTTTACATCATAAAGCTTTGAGGAAATTATATCACGTTTAAAGACTTTTTAAAAGAAACTGCCACATGATGTTATAACATTGGGTAGCATTTTACCACCAAGTAGTGATGGGGTCAGAACAAGTCATCCCAAAATATGCCATTTTGAGGTATTATTTTGAGCTAAAAGAAACTGAGAACCAGTCAATGCAAAAAAAGCATTTTGCCTCCCCATTTGCTTAAAGTATAATTTCCCATTCATAAAGGACATTTTTATAAGTAAAGGTATCTATCTTTGCCAGAAAGAGAGTTACTCATAGATAACTTTTTCTCACCGGAGAGACTTTTATCTGCATAGCAAGGTAACCTTTATTCACCACACATTTCCTCTTCCTGCCTTCCCACAATTCGTCTCTACCACTCCCCAGTACCCCAAATCCTTATTCCTATTCCTTACTCTAGCTGTCTCAATCATCTAGCTGCTTCCTGGACTCTCATATTTTGGTGGGACTCAGGTGCATATGTGAGTAATTAAACGTTTTTTCTCCTTTTAATCTGTCTAATGTCAATTTAATTCGTAGACCAGCCAAAAAATCTAGAAGGGTACACAGTAGCAATTTTCCCTCTCCTACAGTAGTTTTTCTCCTAAAAAATAAAGAAAACAAAATTCTTGCCATCATTATTTCACCTTACATAACTTCTGTTATAAAAGGTTACTTATTCTTCCCATTAATATGGCTCAACAGGCAGATTTTTTCCCTTTTAGAGTTGTGCATTTTTAGGGTGTCCAGTCCTTGCAACTGACAGTTCTTGAATATGAAAGCTCTAATTGCTATATTTATTAAAGGTACATAGCAACAAACTATTACTTAGAAATGAATTAATTTTCAGAGGTTTTAAAATATCTAATCTAATAGAATTTCCCTTACTTGTAAGTATACTAATGTCTTTAAATACGCAAATGTTTAAATACTGAAAATATAAGCAAAATATGGAATTAAAATACGCAGGTCAGGCACGGTGGCTCATGCCTGTAATCCCAGCAATTTGGGAGGCCGAGGTGGGTGGATTCACTGGAGGTCAGGAATTTGAGACCAGCCTAGCCAACATGGCTAAACGGCGTCTCTACTAAAAACACCAAAAATTAGCCAGGCCTGGTGGTGCACACCTGTCATCCCAGCTCCTCAGGAGGCTGAGGCAGGAGAATCACTTGAACCCGAATTAGAGGTTGCAGTGAGCCAAGATCGCACCACTGCACTCCAGTCTGGGCAACAGAGTTAAGACTCTGTCTCAAAAAAACCAATGAAATAAATAAATAAAGTGTTACTCTAATCAGCTCTTAAGGTGGTGGTAGTAATTTTTATTGTAATATGTGCAAAAAAAAATTCACCAAAATTTGCAGGTAGATTAGCAGTTACTAATGCTAAAGTGCAGGGTCTACAGCTGAAGTTCTCCTTGTGTTTTTTACTTGCTTATGTACATTAAAAAGAAAACATACAATCACAGATAGATTTTCCAAGAGTGGAAAATTACGCATAATCCCCACTCAATATAACTTCTAATACTCTGAGGTCTTCATATTCAAAATTCCCTCAAAACAAATGTGGCTTCAAATTTTGGGGTGCATAACTGAAAATAATTATTTTACATTATAATTTGACATTTAAGTCACATAAAATAATTTAAAAATCAGACCAAGTGTAAAATAAATTCCAATTCCAAATGACATCTTATTACCATAATGAAATAAATCCCTAACCTGATGGTCCCTGTATTTCTAATTTGTCTTTGGTAAATATACTTGAACTGAACCTAAACAGAACTTTAACATCATAAACCTACCAAACAGATTCAAAGATAACACAAAACTTGTGTTTACTGAACATCATCCAAATACTTCTTCTTCTAAGAAAAGCACTGTGTAAAATAATTTGAACCACCAGAACATACAAATATTATTAAAGTACTCAACCTTGTCTTTTCACCTTTGTATCCTCATTGAATAGTACAGAGGCTAGCATATTGTTATTGTTTAATAAGCATTGAATAAGTAAACCAGTATTATTCTCTTTGGGGTTCTATCCTTAACATAAACAAATGTGAAGACGCAAATTAGAAAACCAACATATTCAACTACACTGCTATTCAGCCATATGATGTAATTCTAATACATTTTTTCCAGAAACATTCTGAGGCATTGCTTTGCAAATTCATGCCTAAGTGTAAGGATAAGTGTAGGAGAAGTGGGATGTTGGGAAACTTTACCCTCAAAAACCCCAGAAACCAAGTTAGATAAGATCTTAAGAGAGCTGGCTTAAAAATAAAAACATAATATTTTTACTTTAAAATTTTATTTTTTAAGGAAAAATAACTGCTATTGCTGGCCTTTCTTATTACTATTATTTTGCAGGGACAGGTGGCTGATAGGGGAATTTAAGGGGAATTTGTCGTTTTCAAGTATACAAGCTTAGTATTCCATTACCCAGTCTACACAAGACACATGACTATAAGCTCAAGTCTTAGAAACTATTGGAAGTCTATCAAAGACATAAAGAAATAAGAAGGGCAACAAATTTAAATATAGGACGGGCTAGAAAAAATATGTAGATTAGATTATGCTTTTCTAGAAAACTGCATTAATTTGTCCAAATTAAAGCTCTGTCTAACACTATTGTGTGTTTCATGGCATTTAGAATGAGGTAAATATACAATAAAACAAACAAGAAAGCTTAATAAAGCAATAAAGAGAATTTGTAATCAAGACGGTTAGCCTCTAGCAAACTTCTATGGCCTTTAACCCAGAGAAAGATTAGAAATGACTCCAATATACCAAATAAGCTTCACAGATGAACAGAAAGACTGTATCAAAAAAACATTTTTTAAGCAGAGCCTTTCATCTAAAAACAATATATACTACTTATAAATAAAATAAACCAGTATTTTTTACTTTGGTTTGATGTAAATTTGTTAATTGTTATATGAGGAAAATGGGTATTCACAAGCCAATATTACCTTAATTTATGTTCCAGGTGAAGATAAGAGTTGGAGTTCTATAATTTCTTTAAGGTTCCAATATCTATATCTGAAAGGTGACATCATTTTTTTTTTAATTTTATTTTTTCCTTCCCAATGGCAGTGTCAAGGGGACATCAATTCTATTGTGGAAGCAGCTTCTCTATTATAAAATTCATGTAACACACTGGAACGTTCTTTTCTCTTTGGTCAACAGACACTTGTCTCATGTTGAGTGTGGATTTTTTTTAATTACCACAGTTACAGCAAAGTCTTACCCAAAAATTTAATTTGTAATTAGGGAAGGTACCTAAAGCAGTTTGGGAGCATCAAATTCAATCTAAAATTGCTAGAAAACTTATTACCGTTTAATAAACCATTACTTTAAATGTACATTTTTAGTGTTCCTGAATAATGCAGGTTTCTGTTAAATTTTAGAAAATTGTTTATAACAAAAACACGAACATACTATTATTTTGTTTGATTAGTGTCAACAGAAGGTAGAGACAGTATTCCCTCAAAAGAGTTTAACAGAGAAGAATGTAATGAAAGAACTCTGCACTCTCTGTGGACAGGGTTTAAGGTAACCTCGAGGGATGAAAAGGCACCCAGGGGCTGACAATAGCAGGAGACCATGAACTCTTTTAGGCTTAAAGTGGGAGGGAAAAGAAACAGTATTAACCAGATCCAGCAATAGGTGGAGCTATTGAAGTGGTACTGTCTAAAAGGATCTGTGACTTAGGAACCCACTGCCATAGCCAGACCACATACCTAAACGTGTCACTGTCTCTCTACCCTCTAGACTCCTGCTGGGAACCACTCTGGCTGATCCCCATCGAAGCCAGAGGGCAAGGGAGCCTGGGAAATGCAGTGTGGAGGGTCAGCCTCAGAGCACAGGGCAGTGATGGACAAGGAAGAGCAGGATATGGAGGAGCCAGGTTGGGATGTTGCAGTAGGGCATCAAACAGAGAATGCTCAGGTCTCCACCTGATTTATGTCAAATAGTGATCTGAATCAGCATGACAGACTATTTTTAGAGTTCTTGTTTAAGTCAGTTTCAAAATTTTTATAAAGTGTAAAAGTAGGAGAGCAAAATTAAGTACTTAATGTTTTTTAAATTTAGGAAGAAATGATGGTTAGCACAAATCAGAATTAGCTGTAAAGTAAATACTAAGTATTGAAATAGAAGGCAAATGTCTTGACAAGAAACAATTGAAAACAGAAATGAGCAAGGGACATTAAAAATATTAAATAAAGAAATTTACAGAACAGACCAAACCCTAGCAGAAAAAATAGTATTCTCCCCTGGATAATAGGTGGTGGAAGGCTGGGTAGAAATAAGGTTTATTTTGCTGCGTTTAATCATTATTGGTGTCAATGTAACAGATGGAAGGTGGCATTACATAATTTTAAACAGACAGCAGATTGGAACAATTTATTTCACCAATACTAGGTGCTTTGTTATAGAGCAGTGAGTTGAGGAGTCACTAAATGATTCTTTTTTTTTTTTTTTCTTTTTTTTGAGATGGAGTTTCACTCTTGTTGCCCAAGTTGGAGTGCAATGACGCGATCTCAGGTCACTGCAACCTCTGCCTCCTGGATTCAAGCGATTCTCCTATCTCAGCCTCCCGAGTGGCTAGGATTACAGGCGCACGCCACCACGCCTGGCTAATTTTCTGTATTTTTAGTAGAAACAGGGTTTCACCAAGTTAGCCAGGCTGGTCTCGAACTCCTGACCTGGGGTGATCCGCCCACCTCAGCCTCCCAACATGCTGGGATCACAGGCATGAGCCACCGGGCCTGGCCATGATTCTCATTCTTAATGCTGTAAATTTTGAAATGATTCATACTTCACAGTTAGGATAAAGGCAACGATAAGATTGTTCTACTAAAGCACAAGAAAACAATATCACAGTATTAACCAGAAGTTTAAAATTTAATCCCATTCTATGTTCTCTATTAAGTAAACTTCTATCCTGGAAGCAAATATTTTAGTGATGAGTATGAAGGGGAGGACTACAAAACAAAATGGGGTCCTTATTAATGGTTACAGATAAATCAATCCATGAGAAAATGGGCTCATGCACTTTTCTTCACATAAGATGAGAGAAGGAAATACCATTTCTATGGGCTCTGCCTGTTCATAGGTTCTGCCTCATCCTACAAGACTAATAAAGAAGAAAAAGCAGAGGATTCAAATAAACACAATCAGAAATGACAAGAGGGATAACACCACTGACCCCACAGAAATACAAACAACCATCAGAGAATACTATAAATACCTCTATGCAAATAAACTGGAAAATCTGGAAGAAATGGGTACATTCCTGGACACATACACTCTCTCAAGACTGAACCAGGAAGAAGTTGAATCCCTGAATAGACAATGAGTTCTGAAATTGAGGCAGTAATGAACAGCCTACCAACCAAAAATAGCCCAGGTCCAGATGGATTTACAGCTGAATTCTACCAGAAGTACAAAGAAGAGCTGGTACCATTTCTTCTGAAATGATTCCAAACAATTGAAAAGGAGGTACCCCTCTCTAACTAACTCTATGAGGCCAGCATCATCCCAATACCAAAATCTGGCAGAGACGCAGCAAAAAAAAAAAGAAAACTTCAGGCCAATATCCCTGATGAACATCGATGCAAAAATCCTCAATAAAATACTGGCAAGCCAAATTCCGCAGCACATCAAAAAGCTTATCCACCACAATCAAGATGGCTTTATCCCCAGGATGCAAGGTTGGTTCAACACACACAAATCAATAAATGTGATTCATCGCATAAACAGAACTAAAGACAAAAACCATATAATTATCTCAATAGATGCACAACAAACACCTTTGATAAAATTCAACATCCCTTCATGTTAAAAACTCACAATAAACTAAGTATTGAAGGAACACACTTCAAAATAATAAGAGCCATTTGTGACAAACCCACAGCCAATATCATACTGAATGGGCAAAAGCTGGATGACATGATCCTATTTCTAGAAAACCCCATTGACTCAGCCCAAAAGCTTCTTAAGTTGATAAGCAACTTCAGCAAAGTCTCAGGATACAAAATCCATGTGCAGAAATCACAAGCATTCCTATACACCAACAATAGACAAGCAGAGAGCCAAATCATGAATGAATTCCCATTCACAGCTGCCACAAAGAGAATAAAATGCCTAGGAATACAGCTAACAAGGGAAGTGAAGGACCTTTTCAAGGAGAACTACAAACCACTGCTCAAGGAAATCAGAGAGGACATAAGCAGATGGATAGGAAGAATCAATATTGTAAAAATGGCCATATTGCCCAAAACAATTGATAGATTCAATGCTACTCCCATTAAATTACCATTGACATTCTTCACAGAATTAGAAAAAAAAGTATTTTAAAATTCTTATGGAACCAAAAAAGAGCTCACATAGCCAGAAAATCTTAAACAAAAAGAGCAAAGCTGGAGGCATCATGCTACCTGACTTCAAACTATACTACGAGGCTACAGTAATCAAAACAACATGGTACTGGTATTAAAAAAAAATAGACACATAAACCAATGGAACAGAATAGATAACTCAGAAATGAAACTGCATATCTACAATCATTTAATCTTTGACAAACCTGACAAAACGACTAGAATTCCAGTCTGACTAGAATTCGCCAGGCTGGAATTTCCTAATCCTAGCAAGCCTGGGGGCGCTGCAGGAGGCCAGGGCCTGTTTCATCCCTTATCTGCAACTGCATAACACAGAGCAGACACCCCCAGAGCAGCCATTTTAGAGGCCCCCACCACCACCAGGAATGCATTCTTGTCCCAGGGCTGTTAATTATTAATATTCTTTACTGGGGAAAGAATTCAGCAATATTTCTCTTACCCGTTTTCAGTAATAAGAGAAATATGGCTCTGTCCTGCCTGGCCCACAGGCAGCCAGACTTTAAGGTTATCTCCCTTGTTCCCTGAAAATTGCTGTTATCCTGTTCTTAAGGTGCCCAGATTTCATACTGTTCAAACACACGTGCTTTATGAACAATTTGTGCAGTTAACACAATCATCACTGGGTCATGAGGCGACATACATCCTCATCTTACAAAGATGACAGGATTAAGAGATTAAAGTAAAGACAGACATAGGAAATTATAAGAGTAATGATTGGGGAAGTGATAAACATCCATGAAATCTTCACAATTTATGTTCTTCTGACACAGCTTCAGCACGTCCCTCCGTTTGGGGTCCCTGACTTCCTGCAACAAATAACAGACTGGATAAAGAAAGTGTCGTACATATACAGCATGGAATACTATGCAGTCATAAAAAGGAACAAGATCATGTCCTTTGCAGGGAAATGGATGAAGCTGGAAGCCATCATCCTCAGCAAACTAATGCAGGAACAGAAAACCAAACACCGCATGTTCTCACTTACAAGTGGGAGCTGAACAATGAGAACACATAGACACAGGGAGGGGAACAATATTCACTGGGGCCTGTTGGGGGAGGGTGGGCCAGGGGGAGAACATTAGGGTAAAGAGCTAATGCATCCTGGGCTTAATACCTAGGAGATGGGTTGACAGGTTCAGCAAACCACCATGGCACACGTTAGTCTATGTAACAAACAGGCACATCCTGCATATATACTCTGGAACTAATAAAAACCTCCATATTGGCTACAACATACACTACTCAGGTAATGGGTGCATTAAAATCTCAGAATTCACCACTATAGAATTCATCCATGTAATCAAAAACCACTTGTACCCAAAAGCTATTGAAAATTTTAAAAATATTAAAAATAAAAATGAAGTTAAGGTACAAGGTCTACAGTTGCAGCTCTCACTGTGCTTTTTGTTTGTGTACATTATAGAATAAAATGTAATTGCAGTTTTTTTCAGGAAAGAAAAATCACCTATAGTCCCTCACTTTTATATTGCTTTTAAAACTGAGGTCTTCATGTACAAAATTTTCTCAAAGTAAATATTTCTTCAAATTAATTTTGGAGTACATAAATAATTTCATTCTATAATTTGGCATCTAAAACATGTACAATGATTGACGATCAAATGAATGCTCCCATATATAACAAAAATTCAGATGCTAAATGACAAAATTATCCTACCATAATAAATAAATCCCTAACCCAATGGCCCTATATTGCTAAATTGTCTTCAGTAAATATATTTGAACTGAACCTACCCATGAACTTAAACTAACATCACTGATTTTTCATATACACAAAGAGAACACCAAATTTGTGTTTATTGAACACAATCTAAATAGTTCTTCTTCTAAGAAAAGCACTATGTGATATAATTTGAAATACTTCAGAGCATTTAATTATTATAAAACTTCTCAACCTTGTGTTTTTATCTTTATATCCTTATTGACTAGCACAGGGCCTGGCATATTGTCAGGCCTTTAAAAAGTATTGAATAAATAAATTGGTATTACAATATTCTATTTTGGGTTCTATCTGTAATATAAATATGTCTGATTACACCTCTAGGCGGCATTATGATGTTGTTCTTACAAATTTTTCAAAAAAAAAAAAAAAATTCTGAAGCATTGCTTTGCAAATCCATACCTAAAGTGATGTCTCAAGAATAGGAGAAGTGGAGAATTTGGAGACTTTACCCTAAAAAACCTAGGAATCAAGTTAGATAAGATCTTTAAATAATTGACTTAAAAATAGCAACATTTGGCCTTAAAACCATAATTTTAAAAGAAAAGGAAAATGCTATCGCCATTCTTAATTGCACCTGTAACTACAGTGTGTGTGTGTCTGTGTGTGTATGATTGATATCAGCATTTAATGCTGCCATTTTCAAGTACTACAAAGGTTTAGTGTTTCATTGCCTAATCTGTATATGGACAACTCTATTATAAGCCCAGGACATGGAATTTAACAGAAGTCCACCAAAGACATGTAGAAATTTTCCCTGAGGGAATAACTGGTCTAAATTTGGAGGGGCTAGAAAAAAAGTTTTATTTTAGATTATATTTTGCTATAAAATCATATTATCTTGTTGACACTGAAAGTGGCTTTTGAACTGTGTAATGGGCAGAAGTTGGAAGAGTGTGGAGGGCTCAGAGGAAGACAGGAGGATGAAAGAAAGTTGGATCTTCCTAAAGACTTGTTGAATGGTTGTGACCCAAATGCTGATAGTGATATGGACAGAGATGGCCAGGCAGATGAGGTTTCAGATGGAAATGAAAAACCTATGGGAAGCAGAGCAGTCACTTCTGCTAAGCTTTAGCAAAGAGCCTGGCTGCACTGTGCCCTGCCAAGGGATATGTGCAACTTTGAGCTTGAGAGTGATGATTTAGGGTATCTGGTGGAAGAAATTTCTAACCAGCAAAACATTCAAGATGTCAACTGGCTGCTTCTAGCAGCCTAGGCTCATATGTACAAGCAAAGAAATGACCTAAAACTGGAACTTATATTTAAAAGAGAGCATACAAGTTTACAAAATTTGTAGCATGGCCATATGGTAGAAAAGAAAAGTCCATTTTTGGGTGAAGAATTCAAGCAGTCTGCATCAATTTGCATAAGTAAAGAGGAGCCAAGTCTAATAGTCAAGACAATAACGAAAAGGCCTGAAGACATTTCAGAGACCTTTGCAGCAGCCCCTCCCATCACAGGCCCGGAGGCCTAAGACATAGAATGGTTTCCTGGGCCAGGCCGAGAGCCCCCCTTCCCTGCACAGCCTCGGGACACTGTTCCCCACATCATTGTCACTCCAGCTCCAGCCTTAGATCAGATACAGCTCAGATACCAATACAGCTCAGGTCACTGCTTCAGAGGGTACAAGCTGTAAGCCTTAGCAGATTCCAGGTGATGCTAAGCCTGTGAGTATGCAGCATATAAGAGTTGAGGTTTGGGAGCCTCTTCCTAGATTTTGGAGGATGTATGGAAAAGTCTGGATGTCCAGACAGAAGCCTGCTGCAGGGGGAGATTCCTCATGGAGAACCTCTATTAGAGCAGTACAGAGGGGAAATATGGGGTTGAAGCCCCCACACAGATTCTACTGGGGCACTGTGATGGTTAATACTAAGTGTCAACTTGATTGGATTGAAGGATGCAAAGTATTAATCCTGGGTATATCTGTGAGGGTGTTACCAAAGGAGATTAACATTTGAGTCAGTGGGTTGGGGAAGGCAGATCCACCCTCAATCTGGATGGGCACCATCTAATCAGCTGCCAGTGAATATAAAGCAGGCAGAAAGATGTGAAAAAGTTAGACTGGCCTAGCCTCCTGGCCTACATCTTTCTCCCGTGCTGGATGTTTCCTGCCCTTGAACATCGGACTCCAAGTTCTTCAGTTTTGGAACTCGGACTGGCTATCCTTGCTCCTTAGCCTGCAGACAGCCTATTGTGGGACCTTGTGATTGCGTGAGTTAATACTTAATAAACTCCCCTTTATATATATACCCAGAATGGCAGATCCACTGATAGCTTGGACCCTGCACCTGGAAAAGCCACAGACACTCACCAGCCTAAGAGCAGTTGTAGGGGCTGAACCTTGCAAAGCCACAAGCGTGGAGCTGCCCAAAGCTTTGGGAGCCCATCCCTCACACCAGTGTGCGCTGGATGTGGGACATGAAGTCAAAGGAGATTAGTTTGGAGCTTTAAGGTTTAACGACTGCCCTGCTGGGTTTCAGATGCATGGGGCCTGTAGCCCCTTTCTTTTGGCCAAATTCTCCTATTTAATGAGAGTGTTTACCCAGTGTATCTTGGAATACCTCCACTGTATCTTGGAATAATGAAATTCTAACTTTTTTTTTCTCCAGAAACATTCTAAGGCATGGTTTTTCAAATTCTTATCTAAGTTTAAGAACAAGCATAGGTGAAGCGGGACCTGGAGAAATTTTTACCTTTAAAAACCCTAGAAACCAAGCATATAAGACGATAAAATGATTGCTTTTTAAATAATAAAATAATATTTTGACTTTAAAACTTTATATTTAAAAGCAAGAAAAAAATGCTATTGCTGGCCTTAATTGTACCTATTCATTTTTCTATTTGTGACTGAAATAAGCATTTAAGGCGATCATTTTGAAGTATAAAAGTTTATGCTTCATTACACAATCTGTGCAATCGACCTCACTATAAACTCAAGACATAGAAATTAACAGAAGTGGGTGGGCACGGTGGTTCATGCCTGTAATTCCAGCATTTTGGGAGGCTGAGTCAAGTGGATCACTTGAGGTCAGGAGTTTAAAACCAGCCTAGGCAACACAACAAGGTGAAACCCCATCTCTACTAAAAAAAAAATAATACAAAAATTAGCCGATGTGCTCACTTGAACCCAGGAGGCAGAGGTTGCAGTGGGCAGTGGGCCAAGATCGTGCCACCGCACATCAGCCTGGGTGACAGAGCGAGACTCTGTCTCAAAAAAAAAAGAAATTAACAGAAGTCACCAAAATCATAGTGAAATCATAATTAAGGCAATAAGCAGTTTAAGCAGGCAGGGTTGGGAAAATTATGTTTTAGATTATGCTTCTCTACAAAACTGAATTTGTTCATACTGAGACTTTGTCTAACACTATTGTCTGTTGCATAGCTCTTGGAATAAGGCAGATCCACAGTAGAAAATTAAAATGGTTCACTTCTAGTACAGGTTTATGGCCTGTACCACAGAGAAAGATTAGAAATGGCATCAGTATATCAAATAAGCGTTCACAAATGAACAATAAAATTTTGTCTCCATTTTTTAAAGCACAGCCTTTTACCTTGAGACCAATATACAACACTCTAGATGAAATAAATCAGCATTATTTACTTCAGCTGGATATAATATTGTTAATTGTTAAATGGCTAAAGAAAATGGGTATTTGTGTGACAATATTTAGCTTAACTTACTCTCTGGTTATGTATATAATGAAACTAGAGATGAAAGAAAGAATGGAATAGTCATTATGAGCAAATAAAGCAGGTAAGAAAAGAAGGAAACGGGTCAGTTGCGGTGGCTCACACCTGTAATCCCAGCACTTTGGGAGGCCAAGGCAGGCAGATTACCTGAGGTCGGGAGTTTGAGACCAGCCTGGCCAATGTGGTGAAACCCCATCTCTACTAAAAATACAAAAATTAGCCAGGCCATGGTGGCATGCATCTATAATCTCAGCTACTCAGGAGGCTGAGGCAAGAGAATCACTTGAACCCAGAAGGCAGAGGTTGCAGTGAGCCAAAATTGTGCCACTGCACTCTAGCCTGGGAGACAGAGCAAGATCCTTTTCAAAACAACAACAACAACAACAAAGAAAGAAAAGAGGGAAACATTATTGAGCATCTACTCTGCTACATGAACCAGTTCTTGGGTATCCTTCTCCCCATCTTAGAGATGAAGAAGCCAGACTCAGAGAGCCTGTGTCACTTATCCATGGTCACTGAACCAGTAAGTGATGGAGTCAGGTTCAGACACAGGTATGTGTGACTCCAAAACCTGTGAACCTCCAAGTGCACACAAAGAAGAATGAATCCACAGCCCTCAGTAGCCATATCATGACATTAAGCCACTGCGAACACAGCCCCTTGCTAGCTAGGGAAGAAACCCAACTATAAGAATATATTTCTAATTACTGACAAGATATGACATTTTTAAATTTAACTTAAAATTTTAGTTTTTTGTTGGTTTAGCCTACAGTTTATTTATAAGCTTCTGGAAGACATTAAAATAGACTTAAAAGAATGGAAAAACATTTCCTATTCTTGAATAAAATGACTCCACAGTTCTTCATAAATAAACTTATAAATTAATAAAATCCCAATGAAAAATATCAACAGACTATTTTATACTTGGGCATGTTGATACTAAAATTTCTGTGGAAAATCAAACATGCAAGATTATCCAAGAAAACACTGAAAAAGAAAAACTACAATGGCATACTAGCCTCAACAAGCATTAAACCATACTAAAAAGTGTCTGTAATTAAAACACTACAGGACTAGTACATGACTAGACAAACTGACCAGTGAATTAGAGTGTCCAGAAATAAATGCAAGTACATACTGAGACTTAGTATGTGATAAAGGTAGTATCTCAACTCACTGGGGGTAAAGATAGACTTCGTAATAAGTAGTATAGGTACTGCAAGGTAGCCATCAGAAAAAGATAAGATTAGCCCTATCTCATATCATATATGAGAATTAACCCCAAATGGATTTGGACTCTAAATGTCAATAAATGAGGCTATAAAAAGTTGCTATGGTTTGAATGTGTCCTCCCAAAGTTCATGTGTTGGAAACTTAATCCTTTATCCTCGTGAATGAATAAATGCTGGCTCTGCACTCATGAATAAATTAATGTCCCTGTCATGTGAGTAGGTTTGTTATCATGGCTTTGTTATAAAACCAAGCTTTCTTGGGCTTGCTTGCTGTGTCTCACCATGTGATGCTTCCTGCCACGTCCTGATGCAGAAGGAAGGAGACTTCCCAGCCTCTAGAACCATGAGCTAAATCAATCTCTATTCTTTATAAATTACCCAGTCTGTATATTGGATTATAGCAACAGAAAATGAATGAAGACAAAAGTACCACAGGAAACAAGGATAACTGTGGTATAGGGAAAAGCTTTCTAAATCAAGAACCAAAATGTAGAGGCAATAAAATATTGATAACTTGATCACATAAAACTAAACTTTTTTTCATGGTGTAAAAATTTTTAAACCACCATAAACAAGTGACAAACTCAGATAAAATATTAGGAAGATATATCCATAGACAAGAGGCCAATACTCCTAATATACAAAGAACCCTTGAGGAACAGTAGATAAAAGCCCAATAAACAGAAAATTCACAAAAAACAAGATATATAAATGGCCCTCAAACATGAGAAAATGTTTAAACTCACTCACAATTAAAGAAAAGCAAATTAAAGCAAGACTGAGATACCACTTCTTGCTTGTCAGGCTGGCAAAAACTAAAAAGCAAGACAACACACTTTGTTGCTGAGACTTTGGGAAAATAGCCACTTTCAGATTGATAAACCCTTCTGAAGAGAAACGTAGCAATGTCTAACAAGTACTTGCCTTTAACTCAGCAATCTCAACTCTAAAAATCTACCTTGAAGATACACCTCCAACAATATAAAAATATGAAAGTACAAAGTTATTCACTGAAGCACTGTTTGTAATAGCAAAATATTGGAAATAATCTAAGTATCTGGGATGGGCAGAATAATGGGCCCTCAAAGAAGCCCATGTCTAATCCTCAGAACCTGTGAATCTATCTCCTTACATGGCAAAAAAGGACTTTGTAGGTGTGACTAAGCTCAGGATTTTGAGATGGGAAGAGAAGAGTATCCTGTATTATCCAGTCCCAGTGTAATCACAAGGGTCCTAAAAGTGAAAGATGGAGGCAAGAGAGTCAGAATTAGAGAGAAATGAAGATGCCATGCTGCTAGCTTAAATATGGAGGAAGGGCCCATGAGCCAAGGAGTGCAGGCAGCCTCTAGAAACTAAAAAAAGGCAAGGAAAGAGGTTTTCTCCTAGACCCTCCAGAAGAAATGCAGCCCCCCTCACATCTTGATTTTTAATCCATTGAGAACCATTTCAAACTTCTGGCCTTCAGAAATATAAGATAAAAAATTTTATGTTGTTTTAAATCACTAAGTTTGTGATAATCTGTTACAGCAATAGAAAACTAATACAGTGTACATACATTATTTGAATAAATTTTGATATAGCTACACAATAAAATTCTATGCAACCATTTTTTTAAATGATAAAGATCTCTGAATTGATTTGGAGTGGTTTCCAGGATATACTGTTAAATGAAAAATGCAAAGTAAACAAGGTATCAATGATATGCTACCCTTCGCACATAAGAGAAGGGGGCATAAGAAAATACACATGTAGCTATTCACTGTACCAAATCAATGTAGAAAGGACAAACCAAAGATTTATCTTGGTTAAGAAATTAAACACCTATAGAGGAAGTGTGGTAACAGGGTATTATAAAGAGGAGGGGGAATGGGAATGGGTTAATAGGGAGAAAGAGGAAGAACATTTCTTGAAGTGTATCTTGTTTGTTTGTTTGTTTGTTTAAGACGGAGTCTCGCTCTGTCACCAGGCTGGAGTGCAATGGCGCCATCTTAGCTCACTGCAACCTCCACTTCCTAGCTTCAAGCGATTCTGCTGCCTCAGCCTCCCCAAGTAGCTGGGATTACAGGCGCCCGCCACCACACCCAACTAACTTTTGTATTTTTAGTAGAGACAGAGGTTTCACCATGTTGAGCCAGGCTGGTCTCAAAGCCCTGACTTCAGGTGATCTGCCTATCTTGGCCTCCCAAAGTGCTGGGATTACAGGCATGAGCTACCACGAATGTATCTTTTTATATAGCTATGACTATTAGAACCATAGCAATGTTTCATATACTCCTCAGCCCTATAATTAATTAAAATCAACCAGATGTGGAGAGAATACAAAGTATAACAAATAAATCCAACTGCATTACAAGTCAATAAACTAACACTGAAGGAGCCAGGAAAAACTAACCTTATTAACTTCTGAAAATAGTATTTTGACTGGATACTGTGAAGACAAAAAGAACATACAAATAATGTCCTCTAGTTATTGAATCTGTTTCTTACAGGGGTACATATGGGCAATTCTAAAACTATTTTATGTGTCTACTGGGATTAAAGTGAATATAGTGTAAAGTGTCTCACTACCTGAGGAAAAACAACTTACAGATAAAGAAAAGGAAAGAGCTAGAATGAAATGTGTCACACTGGATTGGAATTAGAGGTGCCAATATGAACTTGTGGTTTAGAAAATATATACAGATAGGTAGATATAGAAATAAATACAGATGTGTGTCTATGCATGGGTTCATATACATACATGTCTTTGCTGAGAGAACCTAGGGACAATCGTTATAACAGTAAGCATAACCAGAGCCCAGGTCTTGATTTCCAAATATCATTCTCTGACAAAAGGAACCAGGACTCCATGAAGAAGTCAATAATTCCAGGCCTGGAGCAGGAACAATATAAGATGAGCCTGGCATATACTGTGATCACAGAAAAGAAGCAAGTACTCAAAAAAGGATGAGTTCTATTAAAATGATATAGAAAGCAAATGGAAGTTGGTCAAAGTCAAGGCTGAAACAATCTGAGCCACAAAATAAATATTGATGGCACTAGCTTATAACCCACAGAATAAAATGTCCATGAAAACATATTGATATAAATAATTGAATAAATAAACACACAAAGAAGGGACAGCTCTTCCAATTAACAAATACAGATGAAATGAAGTAAATAAAAAAAATCAGTATTAGGCAAACCTCAGAGTAATAATTGTTGCATGTAAGATCCCACCAATGAAAGATGAAATCAGTGGGCAAAAGTTCAAGAAGAAGCAGGATATTAACAAAGTCTCAAAGTATTTCCTCAAAGATATTTATCAATTAGAAAGAAAAAATAGTAACTTTACAGTGTATATAAACTTGATGGATACAATCTTAACCAAGTGATCAAGGTTAACACCACTAGCAATAAGACATATCAACTTCATGTATCCTCTGATACAATGCAACAAGGAAGACACAAAAGCAGTTTATGGTTTAAGAAAACTAAGCGAAAACATTCACAATCTCAATATAATTATGAGAAAATACTGAACAAACCCAAAGTAAGAAATTCTACTAAATAAATGACCAGTATTTCTCAAAAGTACTTATCATAAAAGCCAAGGAAAGAAAGAATAACTGTCACAGATGGGAGGAGATTGAGAAGACACCAATTAAATGTAATGCGAGATCTTGGGTTTGATCCTGGAACAGAAAAGGGACTTTAGGAGAAAAACTGGTGAAATGAAAAAAAAAAAAAAAAAATCAGTGGTTTAAATAGTATTGTACCAATATTAATCTCCCAGTTTTGATCACTGTACAATTATTTTGTAAATTGTTAATATTAGAGAAAGCTGGATAAAGGATATACTTGAACTCTCCATGTTTTGCACCTTTTCTGCAAATCTAAAATTATTTCAAAATTAAACATTTTTTAAAAATATGGATTCACTTTTATTCTGAATATCATGAGTTTATTCAAGTCTAATAATACTGCAGATCGTTTTCCTTAATACTCAACATTAAAGACATCTATGGGGGCTTTTTTCTCTCTCTAGAAATCCTCCTCCTCCTGCTGCCCTAAATTCTTCATCATCTTAAGGAACCAGGTAAAGTAGAAACAAGACATGTAGAAGTCTAAAGATTTTAATAGCAAGGTTACCTGAAATTCTTTTGAAATATGGTAGGGTGACTATGTGTCTATCTGTATACATATTATCAAAATGTATAAAGAGGCAAAAACAATTATTAAAGCTATAGGATCATTTTAAATCATTTTGTACCTGAAACCCTGCATATAGTAGGCAATTGTAAATGCCTCACAGAATTAATAAATAATAAAGCAATCTACCCCCTTGCCCAAGCAATGAAGAACAAAAATTAACAAAAATTTGCTCTCTTCAGATTTATGAAAATAAAATTATAGCTTGGAGAAAAAAAAAAAAAAAGCTTTCTGATGGTTACTAGATTCATTGGTCTCACTTAAGTTTGTGAACAAATCTAAAAACAGTGTGTCTGCCCTGGAGAAGTGTCTGTCCTGGACCCATTGTTTGCATGGAAGGGCTAGGCAGCCAAGGATCAGCTTGGTGGCTTGACCCTTCTTTGCCATTTATCTACCTTTGTAGAAAAGTGCCTGTGGCACTAATGACCTTTATTAACTGTTCTGCTTTCACTTCTTACCATTTCTGGACATCAGAATATAGGAAATATTAAAAGCATTTTCATTAGCTCCCCTAAGTGACTGCAGACATATTAGTATCTGCCCCACATTTTAAGAGACTTGGTGGACATTTTTAGTAGGCTCTTTGAAAGTTAAATAATGCATAATAGTATTTGCATTTAGATACAGTCCTTCATACTACAACTAAGCTAACTTATTTCCACTCATTTCAGCTTTGAAAGAGAAAGACACAGCAGGTTGCCACTCAAACTTTGAAGACCAGTAAAGGTCAAGATGCACTTTTCAAAGGGGCTGTGTGGGCAGAACCTGGTGAGCAGTTTCTTTATCTGAGCCAGTTAAAGACTTAGTATGTGACTTCTAATCTTTACTGTACAGTGTCTAGCTTCTGTATGCTCATGAAGAATGGACCTCATCCCAAAACAGCTGGATATCCACATGCAAAAGAGTAAAGTTGGACCCTTACTACATACCATACATAGAAATTAACTCAAAATGGACCAAAGACCTAAATTTAAGAGCTACAACTAGAAAACTTTTAGAAAAAAAAACATAGGAGCAAATCCTTATGAAGTTGGATTTGGCAATAGTTTCTCTGATATGACACCAAAAACAACAAAAGAAAAATAAATTGGACTTCATAAAAATTGAAAATGTGTGTGTCAGGGGACACTGCCAAGAGGAAAAAAAAAAAAAAAACACCACCTGCAAATGGGAGAAAATATTTACAAAACTTATATCCAATAAAGTATCCATAATATGTAAAGTACTTTTTTTTCCTCATGATTTCTCAGTTTATTGCTCCCCTATTGGGCTTTCTGTTTAATAAACACGTAGGAGCTCTAATTACAAGTGAAGAAAATGAAGGTTCATGACAAAATACAACACATTGGAGATACTTGTTAAAATATTTTCTCAAAAACAACAACAACAACAACTGTCCATTTTGACTTATTTTGTTTTGGTGCCATTCAAAATGTATAAAAAGCCTTAGCAACTAAATGAAGACTGGGTTTCAAGAAAAAAAAAAAGTAAAGAAGTCAGTATTGCATGTCTTAACTGAATTTTTACATGGATTTGCAGGTTTAATTCTACTTGCATACATAGCATCTTTGTTTTAATCTAACGTATTTAGAGAAGATCACATTGTACGCACTTGTACAGTTTAACGTCTAAGTAGAATATGTCGATCTCATAACATGATTTTAAAAAATCAGAAATTACAGTCCATTTAATACATGATTATGAGGATGCATACAATCATCCTCAAAGCTGTTGCCATCAATACTCAGAGCAATTCGCCTGGTATCTTGTTGAGACCTCACCTTCTGCCCTTCATGTCTGTCTTGGGGTAAATCAAGAGGCAAACCAGAGCCAGCGCTCAGCACCAAATGGTCATCTTCTCACTGGGATCTCATCACCAACATGCTCAACCCCTAAGTTGGCACCCACAAGAGACTTCCCTGCAGCCCTCTCCAGCCACAAGATGTCACAGTGAAGCACTTAGAAATGCAGGACATGTTATGGAGCACGATGCTGAGGAGGAAGATCAAGACCCAAGCCACCAAGATGACAGTACACGCCCCCAACCAGATGGAGCTTTTCACCACGACCCGCCTATCCTGGTCCTCCTCTGCCGCCCCCTGGGGAGCCTTGCCTTGCAGAGGCTGCTGTCCAGCAGGGATGGTCACCACATTGACGGACTTCTGCGGGCTCCTGGGCAGCAGGCGGTAGCTCATGTGTCTGGGCAGCAGCGCATGCTCCTTGGAGATGGGCAGGGGCAGCATGTAGCACCCATTGCTGGGAAGTCTGATGAAAACCGGTGTGTGCTCGGAAGTGTGTGGAATGGTGATGACAGCCAGGACCTCAGGGTCGTCAAGGAGCTGTGACACGGAGAAGCGGGGCGGGGGGCGGCTTGGTGACACCGCTGCACCAGGGTCATCACACGTCCTTCTGACTGGTCCTCATCTGCTGGAGGCACACTGAACAACAGGTGTGCTTGCAATCCAGCAACTTAGGCCTTCGCTAGGGGCTGTAGTAATTAAAACAGATCTGACATTCTAGCAGAGTCCTGGGACAGCGTCTCCATGGTGGACCCTGAGCAGGAAGGGCAAGGCCAAGGGGAAGGGGAGGGAGCTGGTCTTCAGAGGCCGCCGCTCTGCGTCTTTCCAGTGCAGGTCATGGGGAGCTCACAGGCATCAGCACTCACAGGTGTGTTCATTTTGTCAAAGGCCAGGGCGACCTCAGCGACAGGCACTCAGAGCCAGCAGCGGGGCACATCTTCTCTCAAAACACCCAGGAATACAAGGCCAGCAGCAAGGGTAATTTTCAAAGACCATGGCTTCTGGAAACAGCGGTTCCCAAGGAAAACATTGCAGTATGATTATTTATCCTCCCAACTGAATATGTCACTGAGTCCCTTTCACCCCATTCTGCGCGATGACATCAAGTGGAAATGGTACGCCTTTGGCAGGCAAGAGCCAGGAAGCACAACTGAGACTGAGCTTTCTTCAGCGGAAGTTTCTCCGTGGCGGGTTCAGGCGCTCCCTACAGAGGCTGCAGCGTCAGCATCGCGGGGTGGTCCTGGCGCGCCCGCCCAGCTGAGCCAGACACGCCCTAGGGCCAGCGGCCACCGCGAGCCACAAAAAGGACACACAAAAGACTAGAACTGACATTTCACCAAAGCAGATACACAAACGGCCATTAAGCCCATGAAAACATATTCAACGTTATTAGCCATTATGGAAATTCAACTCAAAACCAGAATGAGATATATTTCAAAATCACCAGATGACTAGAATTTGAAAAAAAAAAAAAAGAGAGAGAGAGAGAAAATAAGATTTGGTGAGGACATAAAAAATAGTAACTCTTACACTTTACAGTGGGAATGTAAAAAACTGCGGCCATGGTGGAAAACAGTTTGGTGGTTCCTCAATAAGTTAAGCATAAAATTACCATATGGCTCAGCAACTCCATTACTAGGTATATACCCAAAAGAATGGAGAACAACTGTTCAAACAACAACTGGTATAAGAATGTTCACAGCAGCACTAAACAATAGCCAAAACGTAGAAACAACCCAAATATCCACCAACAGATGACTAGGTAAACAAAATGTAGTATATCCATACAATGGATGATATTCAGCCATAAAAAGGAATGAGGTACTGATACATGTTACAACACGGATGAATCTTAGAAAGATTATATTAACTGGAGGAAGCCAGACACAAAAGACTATGTATTCTATGATTTCATTTATAGAAAATGCCCAAAATAGGCAAACCCATTGAGACAGAAAGCAGATTAGTGGTTGCAAAGGGCTGAGGAAGGACAGGAGGAATTTGAAGTGGCTGGTTAACAATTATAGGGTTTCCTTTTGGAGTGATGAAGTGTTACAGAATTAAACAGTGGTGACAGTTGCACAACATTGTACATGTACTAAATGTCACTGAATTGTGGTAGACTTTAAAATGGTGACGTTTATATGATATGTATTTTTTTCACAAGTGAAAAAAATGAACTTCGGAAGAATGACTTCAGGTGAGGAACATGGGGAGACTAAGGCAGCTAGTGGGTACAGGAGGTATGGGCAGAAATGAGTCCCAGAAGGACAAGCTAAAGACAGTGTGGATCCAGGAGTTAAGTCACGCATGTACCCCCACTCCCTCAGCGAACTGGTGTTGGCCATGCCGCCCCTTTATGCAAGACACTTCCAGGTTAAGTCCACTTACATTTCTAGGCTCTGGGCCAACTCCCACTCACTATCTGGTCTTTCTACCTACAAACATTGTGCTGCTTTCTTCTCCTCCACCTACTCTACATTCTGGTTCCTTGTCACCAAAAGCCTCTCTGCAAAGCACACACTGCACTTTCTTCCTTTCCTCAGAACATAGGACCCTTCCTATTTGAAGATGTTAGTACAGTCTTCTCCTCAAAAAACAAGCAAGTGAAGAAAAAAAACAGACGGGAGGGCACAAGTATGACAGATATTGGGAGTTATAAGGATTTAAGCAACTTTTAAATGCGCTCATAATAGTTGTTTGCTGCTTTAATTCTTATGTATTTGAGAAAGCACTTATTGAGCACACACTATATTTTATGTTGCAAAAACCAGCAGGTCACATCACTACTCCTCTCAAAACCCTTTAGTGGCTTCCCACGTCACTCAGAATACGTTTCAAAACATTTGTCCTGGGTACAAGGCTTGAGCGACCTCTCACCTCATCTCTCTCCACTCTCCCGCATCCTTTCAGAGTTCTGCCATACCAGCCTCTTTACTGCTCTTCCAATCACCACGAGTTCTCCCAGCTCAGTGCCTCTGCATTCACTTTCCTTCTGCCTGAAACTCTTTCCCCGGCTATCTGCATGGCTCACTTTGTCATTTCCCTCAAGGCTCAGCTCAAAGGTCACCTTCTGAGGCTTGCACTAACTACTCTACCAAAAATGGGATTTCCCACTCACCCATCCACTGTCTCCCATCATCATCCCTTACTCTTTTTCCTCTCACAGAACTCATCACCACTAAGACGTCGTGGTTGTTGGTTTGTTGCATGTGTTCCCACTGGAGTGTAAGTTCCACAGGGGAAGGGTTTTGTTCACTGTTATGTCTCCCCATCTAAATACTGCCCAGTATAGAGCAGGGGCTCCTCCATAAATATTTGGTGAATGAATAAATGGCACATCTAATAAGAAAACTTTTGCTTTAATTACTGACTTTGCTGAGTGCTTACATGGGGCAGATGCTGTGTGCTAAATTCTTATATGTGGGACATCTCACTTAATCCTCAGAGTAACTCTACAAAGTATCATAACCCTTATTACTAAGCTATATACTCACATGTGGGAAATGAGACACAGGCAGGCTAAAGCAACGTGCCTACAATCAAGAATTATCCAATGGACATAGAAATCAACTTGAAAGAGCTTCCATTAGCCAAAGACGGGATAACTTGAGCAAGAAGAATAATGACTACAACTGATTAAAGAGTTTATAGTCACAATATACAAATAAAAATTATTTGGTCACCTTTGGAGATTTCTAGAGTGTCAATTCACTATTCTGAAATCGCTAAATAAAAGGACAGAATCAAGCATTTATTTTTGTTTCCTGTATAAACTACATTTCAGGATAACCAAGTAGGAAGAGAAAGTTCTTAATAAATTTCCAGACAAAAAATGTCAAAGGAATGAGAGAATATTGTTAAACTGCCATTTTTTTCAAGCCCTAATGAAGTCACAGATGTGGGCAATGATCATGAGTGGATGGTAAGGCCAGTTGATCACAGGTTGATGGGGAACTTTATAATGGGCAGCTCAGGTTGATATGACTAAAGGAAAGACAACCAGACCTCATGAGCTTTATGACGTGATGTATTAGAAAGTACACAGTGCCACCTAGAAAAGATTCTTGCTAAAAGAACTGAACCTGAGTCTCATCAAACCTCTAGGTTTACCAATTCATAGGAAGAATGAAGTGTAGAAAAATATGTTAAAAAATACCATGAGGAGGCAATCAGCCAAATACAAACTGTAGGACGTTCCATAGAACAGATGAGCTGGTTTCTTCAACTAATAAATGGTATGACAAGTAGGAAGGAAGGGATATTCTCACAAACTGAGAAAGACTTAGGAGTCATAATAATCAAGTATAGTATGAAAACTTTGCTTGGATCCCTGTTTCAAACCCAACTATAAAAGACACTTGTGAAGCAACTGAAATTAGGTTGCATATGATAGGAAGAAATTATTGCTAAGTTAGTTAAATATGGTTATATCCATATCTGTTACAGATTCATACGGAAATATTTACAGGTAAATTGAAATTTGCCTTAAAGTATATTCCAACAAAAAGGGGCAAAAAGGCAAAGGAAGATGGAATAGAAGAAACAAGATTACCAAAATGTTAGTTTTAAAGTTTTTTTTTAAGTTTTCCTCTCCTCTACATGCACTTTAGCAAGTTAGATTTGCTGGTGGGTCTTAGTATTTCTTTCTAAATTGACGAGATTATATCTTCAGTTAATTTTTTTCAAAACACCTGGCTGACTTATTTTCTTAATATTTGCATGTTTAAAATTTTCTTTTTATCAGCATGTATGTATAATTTACCTAAAATTTTGGGGTTTTTCTCTCAAAATTCTGAAGATATGGCTCCATAGTCTTCTGGCACTTAGAAGACATTTGAAGCCAGACCAATTTTGGCTCACAAAACACTCTAGAATTCTCAGTTCTTAACACAATATTGAAACTGTTTGTTGTCACTACCACAAGTATCTCTAGCTCCTAATTCAACTGGCATATGATAGACACTCCATAAAGTGTATTAAATGCGTAAGTGAATGTTGCAATGCCAAAGGAATACCTCCCAGTATGTGTCTGGAAGTATGTTTCTTCTTATAATTATATTTGGAACATACTGTATCTTTTACCTGCATGGTAAGATTTCACAGGAAACTGAGGGAGTCTATATATATTCTTCCTTCATTTTATCCTCTTGTACACTCAGGCCTTTACAGACTTGTTTCTTCCCTCATATTCTACTGACATGGTTCGTCCCAGGCACTGACCTTTTTTTGAAGGCATTTGACTTCTCTGTAGCATTTGACACCATTGAAAACACCTTCTTTCTTCTTGAAACACTCTGTGAACAGACTGCCAGGCCCCAGGTACCTCAACAACAGCTCATTAAGAAATTCAGATGGGAAATTTCTTTTTTATTCTTTTTCTTTTTCTTGAGACAAGGTCTTTCTCTGTCACCCAGGTTGCAGTGTAGTGGCATAATCACAGCTCACTGCAACCTGGACCCCCCAGGCTCAAGCAATCCTCCCACCTCAGACTCCCGAGTAGCTGGAACTATAGGCACACATCACATTGCCCAGCTAATATATAATAATAATCTATAATACATATAAAATATACGTAATATATGTTACACATATTATAAAATATATGTAATATATGTTACACATGTTATAAAATATATGTAATATATGTTACACATATTATAAAATATATGTAATATATGTTGCATATATTATAAAATATATGTAATATGTTGCATACATTATAAAATATATGTAATATATGTTGCATATATTATAAAATATATGTAATATGTTGCATACATTATAAAATATATGTAATATATGTTGCATATATTATAAAATATATGTAATATATGTTGTATATATTACATATATAACATGTAATATGTGTAACACATAATATATGTAATATGTGTGTAATTATATATGTAATATATGGCATATATCATATAATATATAATATGTTATATATATTAGCTGGGCAATGTGATGTGTGCCTATAGTATTATATGTAATATATATTATTATATATTATATATTTCATATTATATATATACACACACACACACACACACACACACACAGAGTGGGGAGAGAAAGAGAGAGAGAGAGAGGAGACGGGGTTTCGTCATGTTCCCCAGGCTGGTCCCAAGCTCCTGGGCTTAAGCCATCTTCCTCCCAAGTAGCACGAGCCACCACGCCTGACTAATCTTTCTTCTTGTTTTGTAGAGATGGGGTTTCACCGCGTTGATCAGGATTATAGGCATCAGCTACCCCACCCAGCCTATACATATCAATATTAAATAACTATATGTTTTGGTTTATAGCTATGCCTCATTTTCTTAACACCAAAGTCTAACAATAGACATAAAGGTCAAAGTCTAGATCTCATGTATTTTTAAAAAATCTTCAGTTTGTTGCTTGAACACAATAAACAACAAATAAACATCTGTTTACTACCCAAGTAATCTTTACATTGATCATAACTGCTTTGCCTATATAAGCACTGTAGCATAGCATGGACCTATAGAATATGTTCTTCCTTTATTCTCAAAATGCTTTTCCAGCCACTCAGGTGATACAAAATTAGTTTAGGTGTGCCACCTAGTGGTATTTTAAGGAAGTATTTTAAAGTAGTGCTAGTTTACCACTCATCACCATTCTAACCCAGGCTAGAAAGAAATTGAAGTTTGTTGATAATCTGAAAACACCATTATAATTAGTAGCATAAATCCTCTCCATCAAAATTTGAAGCAAAGTCATTAGTTCAAAAAAAGAAAACCTTTTGATTTGAGGCCTTTTACAAATTTGATTAACCAGACTCCAGTGATTGATTTAATTTCATTTCCTGATTGGCTATTAATTGAAAACTTGCTTGGTTTCTATCTCCAATATAGATTATATTAAATCACTGACAATCACCAATTATAATTATGTAGCATCACAGAAAAAGAAGTGAAAAAATGCTTCTCACCCCAGGCTATGCATTACAGTCACCTGGAGAGATTAAAATAACTTTGTGAAGGTCTGAGGTGGGACCCAAACATTCAAAAGGCCCTGGATGAATCAAATGTGCAGCCAGGATTGGGAGCCTGGCCAGTGGTGTAAGAGATGGGGTTGAATCATGAGTGGTCTTTCCCCCACAAGAAAAAAAAAACAGTAACACAAGATTATTGAGCTGTGATTTATCTCTTTTTTAATCAAAAAATATAGAACTAAAGAAACTCCAGTAGGATAAGATTTTAGTTATTAGGCTTTACTTTAATAAATGTTTTGCTTTATTTCTTCTATTTATCCTTTTCGTGGAGGTGCCATTAGATTAAAAAATAGCCGAAAGCCTAAATCACAGGCTAAAGATGTTATTTGGACGTGGTATTTCAATCAGAATTTTTTTTAAAACTTCACCTTTGAGGACCCTAAAAAGAGATCATCTTCTAGCCCAGTAGTCAAGTCCATTCCATTTGCAGGGTCCTTTTCAACCCTAGAGACTTCTGGGACATGAGGTCAATTCTAGCCCAGCCTTAGCTATTTGGATTCACTCAACACATAGGGAGGAGCTTCAGGAACATTGTCACAACAGAATTCTTAAGTTTAGTGGGAGATTCGCTGGTGTTCATCTTATACTCCATAACTTACATTTGATATAAATATATTCTGTGGTATATATCAAATATTTCATACTCTTAAAAAAGGAAAGAACAGCTCTAAACCCTAGAATGATGCTAGAAGTTTAATTCCTTCAAGTAGGACACATTCAAGGAGCAACCTGATCTTCCAAAACTGCTATAGATGACAATGTTTTTCTCTAGGCTGCCCTAGGCAGGATCAGAACTCAAGTATCTCTAGAGTTAGAACGCTGGTTCAACCATATTGGTCTATATTCCCCTGTTCATCCTTTCTTAAAATTAAGAAATAAATAATAAAGTGTATTTTGATCAACAAGAAAAACCTAGTCACCTTAAGCAACACATGGGAGAATCAGTCCACCATGGGCCAAGTCTTCCTGAACCACCTTGTTGGGTAGGATGAGGTCACAGGCCCTGACTGCTCTTTAGCTGGGTCATTTCCCAGAGTTGCGTTTGCAGTAAACAACCTTGAGGGATGAGGTACCATCTCCGTCCAGTCAAAGAGCAGACTTGCTCATCACTCATGATGAAAGTGAGAGTCCACAAGCTCAATTATCCTCAGCTATGTCACAAACCCAAAGCATCCATCCCAGTATCCAACGAGGCTCTCCTTCATCTCCTCTATGGGACTTGGAGTATGTGCTGCTTTCTGTGCTATGAGTAATAAAGTCTTCTGTCAGCATAAATAACAGGCTAATTTATTACAGCAGTCCCCTCTTATCCATAGTTTCATTTTTCACAGTTTGAGTTACCCATGGTCAACCTCAGTCTGAAAATATTAAATGGAAAATTTCAGAAATAAACAATTCATAATTTTTAAATTGTCCATCATTCTGAGAAATGTGATAAAATCTCCCACCATTCCAGCTGGGACATGAATCATTACCTTGTCTAGTGTAGCCAAGCTGTACACACTACCTGCCTGTTAGTCACCTAGTAGCCATCACAGCTATCAGATCAGCTGTCACATTATCACAGTGGCTAGTGTTCAGGTAACCCTTGTTTTACTTAACCATAGCCCCAAAGTGCAAGAGTAGTGATGCTGGCAATTTGGATATACCAAAGAGAAGCAATAAAGTGCTTCCTTTAAGTGAAAGAGTGAAAGTTCTCAATAAGAAAAAAAAAAAATCATATGCCAAGGTTATTAAGATCTACAGTACAATAAGGTATTTTGAGAAGGAGAGAACATACACAAAACTTTTATTATAGTATATTGTTATAATTATTCTATTTTTATTATTAATTATTGTTAATCTCTTACTATGGCTAATTTATAAATTAAACTTTATCACAAGTATGTATGTACTGGGAAAACCATAGTGTACATAGACTTCAGTAATATCCATGATTTCAGGTATCCACTGGGGATCTTGGACCATATCCCCCACAGATAAGGAGGACTACTGTTGTTTGCAAGTAGCATAAAATCTCAGACACTTTACATGCCCTGATAGTTTTGGTGGCAAATGTGAGATGCTCATAGAGATATCTGACTTTCTGGAAAAGAGGGACAAAGGCACTGGCTGGCTGTATTATAGGACGTGAGAAAATTCCTGGAGATCTGGTAGTAAATGATCTTACCTAGATGGTGATGAGGATGGGAAAGTGGAATAAGGGTTCTTCACTGTCCTATGTGTTAAATGTGGTTGAACAACATAAGGTAGGTTTGAAACAAGGTGTCCTAATGGTGCTTGGGCTGTGTCATGCTCCCTTCTGGGGTGGGAGAAGGGAGGATGTTATCATGACAATGGGGCAGTAAGTCCCATGCTCCAGCCAAAAAACAGCACAACGTGGCTATGGCTGCTGAATCTAGGGGTCCCCAAAGCTGAAATAAATGGTGTCAGCAATGAGGGTAGGGAACTATGGGTAGACTAAAAGCATCAGAAACTTGTTTATTGAGCCCAGTGGCAGGTGGCCACTTGAAATTGAAAGTAAATACAAAGCCTTGCTTACTGGCACTGAGCTGCTGTCTCCCTCCAGTCCCCTATCCCTCCCCTGCCTCTCTCCAACTTCTGCTGCTTTAGGGAAGTATGCTGGGGAACTTCAGGGAAGGGAGTGACTCAAACTTTTATGGCTCTGTTGGACTGGACACAGGTGCCAAAGTCTACTTGGTCTCAGGGAAGGCAAGTATGCTAAGCACTGGGGTAGCCCAGAGCTCCACAGACTGCAAGGCTGTGCAGTGGCACCAGCAAAGGCTGAAATAATGATGGCTCTGAGTGGCAGTTCTCTCCAGAGGCCAGAGAACACAGGAGAGGAAGCAGCACCCATTCTGGGACAAGGAGCCAAAGGACAAAAAGCCCTCCCTGCCCCTTTCCCCTAGCTGAAGACCGCATAATCTCTTGAAACTATTACAACCACCCTTGAAGTAACTATGTTAAACTCTTTGGTCTCTGTTCTTTTATTGTTATTGTTTTGGTTGTTTGAGACAGGGTCTCGCTCTGTCACCCAGGCTGGAGTACAGTGGCACGACCACGGCTCACTGCAGCCTTGACCTTCCTGGGCTCAAGCAATCCTCCCACCTCAGCGTCCTGTGTAGCTGGGACTGTAGTTGTGTAACACCATGACTGGCTAATTTTTTTAATTTTTAAAATGGAGATGGAGTCTCACTATGTTGCTCAGGGTGGTCTTGAATTCTTGGGCTCCAGCAATCTTCCTGCCTTGGTCTCCCAGTGTGCTGGGATTACAGGCGTGATTAGGCGTGAGTCATCATGCTTGGCCACATGTGTGTTGTGACTGGAGGGGGCGGGGAAGTAACTGAATTCAACTGATAGAGTGTGAGCAAACTTCACAGTGAGTAAAAAAAATTAAAGGGACCTTTAGCCAATTCAAGATACTGTGATGTGTGCCAACATTCTCCCTCCCCACTACATACATATGTACAATGACATTGATGTATTACGTGCTTGTATTATAAAACTCACAGTAACCAAAACAGACTCCCCAGTCAGGGATTCCCAGACCCCTTCCAGGTGGTCTAATAGAAACATAGAATCTCAGGGAGAAAAAGAAAATCACTCTCAAGCTCGAGAGTGCCCAATACAGCAGCACCACCTGCTGGGCACAGGCACCAAATACATCCTATATTAGTTTGCTGGTGCTGCCATAACAAAGGACCACAAACTGGACGGCTTAAGCAACAGAAATATATTGTCTCTGTTCTGAAGGGGAAAAATCTAAAGTCATGGTGTCTGCAAAGTTTGTTCCTTACTAACGCTGTGAGAGAAGCATCTGTTCCAGGCCCCTTCCTTGGCTTGTAAACAGCTGTCTTCATATTCACATTGTATGCTCCCGGTATGAATAGTCCAGTATGAATTGTATGGTCTTGTGTCCAAATTTCTTCTTCTCATAAAGTCATCAGTCACACTGAATTAGGGCCCATTCTAACCACCTCATTTTAAGTTGATTACCTCTGTAAAGACCCTATCTCCAAACAAGATCACATTCTGAAGTACCAGAGGTTAAGGCTTCAACATATGAATTTGGAGAGGGAGGACACATTTCAACCCATAACACACCCCTTTCAAAAATGGGAAGCAATCATTGGTCTGCTGCTGAGCTCTTCTTAAAAATGAACTCTTGACCCACGGAGGCTTATAACTCCCAGGTCTGACATCTCCATTTGGGGTGGGTCAACCAGGACACAACAACTACGAGGAAAGTAGTTCCAACCCTCTCCCCCTGCCACAACCCACCCCTTGCTCATGGCCCACTGTAAAAGCAGTAGATTCCCTAACCTCAACACTGCTCAACTGTGACACAAATCCACTGAGTGCACAGCACTCATTTCACCCATGCCCATCTTTGTCACCTCAGTGAGTTTTGGAGGACATGGGGAATTAATACCACCACGCTCATGCTGCTTGCTGTGCTGTGAGTAAAAAAGTCCTCTAATTCTGATGTCGGTGTCTCCAGTCTTCTGTAATAGGCTAACTTGTTAGCTTGCAAGTAAGGTAAAATCCCAGACCCTTCACAGACCCTGACTTCACGGGGACCAACATATGAGTAAAAACCCTGTAGTTTCCAAAGGTCTTTGACAAGGACATGCTAAACATTGGACACCTGGCTGATTTGTAAACCTAATACTTGGTCTCCCCTTGGTTACTGCTCTGTTACAATAATTCAGTTGTCCATTCTTTCAGTTGCATAATCCAGGATAATCTCCCCATCTCAAACATCATCTTTGGGGGCAGGGAGCATTATTCTACGTACCACATACTCTAAGCAGTTATCTCTTCCTACAGAATGGAAATTTTTACACAAATTTATCTGGATTGGAGATTTAAATTAGCCCATTCACCAAATAATTAGTAATCCATTTTATCTTGGTTTTGAGGATGCAGCCCCAAGAACATTTTATTTTGGGGGGTCAAAGGGAATGTAGGGCTGGAGCACATGTGGTAGAAACTTTAAACATTATAACAACAAAATAGCTTAATTATTTTAAAACATACCTGAAGTCGAGCACTCATAAGCATGAACTCCTTTTGATTTTTCATGCTTTCATTCATAGATTTTGAAAATATAAACCCCATTTTGACCTAAAATGTAAAAAAAGCAAGGAGACTTATAATAATATACTATATGCATTCTTGTATGCTCCACTTTGAGTTACATTGGGCTTATGACAAAGTAAAAAAAAAAGTAAACTTTCTGACCTAGGAACACAGTGTAGATTCTAGTCCTTGCTCCTAACTAGCTGTCTCACCTCAGGCATACTTAACAATTCTGGCCATCATTTTACTCACCTAACACCAACTGATTGAACTAGATAATTTCCAAAATCTTATCCCTACACTATAAGTATATGGCTGTTTCCTGATTTTTCTTCCCACCATAAATCTTGAAGACCTGAATTCTTGAAGAAAAAAACAACTCTCTTTTTTTGTGAGGGGCAGGGTGGATACCATCCATCTTCTTACCTCTGTACAATTAGGCAACAGAACCTTTGCATCTGAGGAGGGGTGATTAAGAAGATGCCTTGTGCATCTTGAGAACATATTTCTTTGTGCTCTTGCATTTGCATTTTAAGAAGATTGAGCTGTCTCAAGGTCAGATCAGTTATTCTTCCTGTCATCCCACCACAATCCCTGTCCCTCTCCTACATGCCCCTTATTTCCATCCACCCACTGCTGACTGTCTTAGCCATCCTCCTCCAGCTTCACTCTCATTCTCTCCAAGATACTATGTACTAAAGTTCTCAAAAATGGAAAAACATACGGACACTTAAATGTCCTGGAAAATGTACTTTTTAGATGAATGCACAGTAGTGTCTATCTTACATAAGTTTCTAAGTGGGCTGTCAACTCTACACGGGACAGAACTCCAATTCTTGTTCTTAATCCAACTGGGTGGTGGGTACAGAGGACCTTGAGTTAGTTGGTTGCATTTCAGAATATTGCAAAACTCGGGAAAGTTACAACTGCTCTACCCTTCTCAACAATGTTGCTGATACCTTTTCTCTTTAACAGGCTGTTGAGTAGGGTTGTGAACCTCAGGTGAGAATGGCCAGTCTTAATTCATTATAGCCAGGATTCACAAGTATTCTGTGGGAAGCCCTGCTAATGGGGTTCCAGGTGAGTGGGAACTGCAAGCAAGACTTCAGTGACTTCCTTGTATTCTGGCCAAGGATGCACCCTGGAGTTTCAGGGCTGTGTGCCAGAGTCAGCTTCAAAGCTGAGCACAGGATACCAGACCACTTACCAGGATGACGAGGCACAATGCTGAACAGGCCTGAGGTGGTGAGATTTCCCTCCCCCTCTGCCACTGTGCCACTCCAGCACCCTGTGACCAGAGTTAGAGGCCACTCACTGACAGCAGGGCGATTTGGCAGTTCTTTCCTTTCTCCAAACGCTAACAGTCCCATGTGACTCATCTCTAATAGCAGACCAGAACCTGCCTGAGGTTAGGAGCGAGATATTATCCATCTTGACAGTCTCCATCGTGTCTACTTCCCCTAAATGTTTGCACAAAGCATGAGAGATAAAAGAAAAACTGTGGCTCAGGCCACTTGCCATTACTTATTTTTCTTCTGAACATAGGAGTGGATGACTAAATTTTTACACCTGCTGCAAACATTTATTAAAAAAAAAAAAAACTGTACTCTAGTACTATTCCTCCACATACCCTGTATATCACAGAACTGTGTCCTTTAAAGTGCTCCTGTTTGTAAGGGGTTAGGATCTCCCCTGAAAAGAGAGAGAGTCCTCATGTCAATCATCTGAGAAAGAAACACTGTCTAGGAAGTTAGTATTTAGACTTACCACTTTCTGGGCCTTGCTCTCTTGGGTCTGGACTTGTAGTCTGAATGTGTTACAGGACGCTCCCAGGTAGAAGGGTTAAAGGTGGAAGCCAAGCAGGAAGAAGAGCTTCCTTATGGGAACCACACCTGAGAATAAATGCACCACACCTTGTAAATTTCACCCTGGAGTTCAGAATTTTCAACATCCTCTCCTTTCCCAACTTCCCCATTCCTGACAAAGTCATTTCCCAAAGTCTGGGAATATTCCCTAGGGTGTCCAGAACACTTTCAGCTATCTCCTTTTGCTCACAAAATATATATCAGAAAATAAGCAAAAGTTGACCTTGCAATACAGATAACTTTGATTTCACTCACTTGTATAAGGCAAGTCTTTTAAAAACTAACACTTTTTACCATGGGTAAAAAATGTCTTGCTACTTATACAATTTTAAATATCACTGTGTCTCAGAGAGATGTTTTGCAGAGAATGCCGATTTCAATCCCTCTGCCTTCATTTTCCCTCTGATTCCTACTCACATCTTGGAAGGGGTCTTTAATGCTTCAGCCCTGCCTCTCAGGTGAACTATAGATTACTATGAGAAGGTGTATTTTTGGGGAGAAGTGGGGGCTGCAAGTTCCAGACAGCCTTTCTTCCAGTCACCCGTGAGTACCTGGATTTGATTTTACTTGGGAGGACAAAAAGGATTAACTGCATGAATTCTGTCATCGGGATTACTGCGCTGACTTATTTCCTGATCAGATGACACGTTGCCTGAATGTGTGACTGATCGTCTCACCACAATCATTTTCAATAAATATTTGCATTCCATTCAAACTAAGCCACATCCCCCTGCAAATTCCAGCCCAGAGCCCACAGCTTCCGGAGGTTTTCTGTAATTAACACCGCCCTCGCTCCCTGAGGCCAATTACTGTAATTTAGGTATTCCCCGCAATGGTGTGCTGATTTCTGTTGACACCACTCTGCCTGTTTTTCTCAACTCTGTTTTAAAGCTACAGAGAGATCCGGAGTCCACGCCAGGCGACAAGAACGCGCCCTAATGGAACGAGGTTGGCAGTACCTATCAGCACCAGGGGCAGTGCGAGAGCCAAGGGCAGGCGCTCACGAGGAAAGGGCGCCCAGCGCGGCCTGGCAAACTCGGAGCCCAGGAGATCGCGCTGACTGTCAAGGCCGGACTGACCCTTCTCCCCACCCGCCTGCGGCGGTGTTCACTCACTGGGCGGCGCTGGTTCCGGGACCAGGCGACCGGTGCAGAGGTCTCTAGGCCCGGGCTCCTTTAGCCCGCGGCAGGGAGCGGGCCTCGCTCCGCCCAGCGTCGGGATTGGCGCCGAGCCACAGTAGATGACGCGTCTCAGCCAAATTCGCGCAGCCCTCGGCTTCTTTAAAGGGCCAGCACGTCCGCCAGAAGCAGGGTGTGTCCTTCCGGGCCAGGCTCAGTGTTACCGGAGGTGGAAGGGGAAGGTCAAAAGAGGCAAATTCAAAACCGCGGCGACTCAGCTGCCAGATTTTTGAGATAAGGCAGAGGAAGCGGAGTGGAATTCTCATTTAAGGCCTCTGTCCCCTCATCTGTTAAACTGCCACTCTTAAAGAGGCATAAAGATAAGACAGAAACGAAAAAGAACAGAATTGACCGAAATTACCCATTCTCTTTTGAACAGAGCCGTCTTTCTCCCCTGCTGCTCTGAGAGATGTCAATCTCGTCTCAGCCTCACCAGCAATTTCCATCTTGAATAAGCCAAGTCTCCCAGCCTGAGAGAATACTTGAATCATTGGCACTCTGTTCTTTGCTACCAAATGGCTTGGAAAAATAGCATGAACGTCACCAGTCTCTGGCCTTCAGGAAAGTCCCCGCTGACCACCACAGCGGTGGGAAGGCGTCTAACTTCCTCCAGGCTCAGCGTGTGAGTGAACACCGCCCTGACCTCCTGGGTGCGTCTTGCTGCTCTCAACAGCAGCCCTCAGGATTCTGGAGCCTGAGTCCCACATTCCGGATACCATTTGTTGAATGGCTGGATGGGGGAATTACAACAGCACCCTCATTTCCAGTCGTGGGAATGGGCGGGTTACCAGGAGGTTTGACACTCTTTAAGGGAGATTAACAACTGATGCAAGAAGTAGGGAATCGTGTTTGAGTGCACAGACTAACATAAACACACTTACCTTCAATTTCTAGCTCTGCCACTGTCACTGTGACTTTATTACCTCTGCAATAGGACTAAAGCCATGTAATTTATTGGATTGTGAGGACTAAAGATAATATATGTAGGCACTTAGCACAGTGTCTGGCACATAGTTCGCCTTCAATAAACAGTAGTAACCAGTAACAGCGGGGAGCTGTTACTAACTCTAGGGCTGAGGGGAAGGGGGAAGGAAGCAGTTACTAAAATCAGGCCAGAGTGGCAGCTGTGGCTGTAGGAGAGAGTAACCAACTGGAACTGTGTTGTTCAGTAGGGGAAAGCCAGCAATGCCAACTTTTCACCAAGTAAGGTGAGATTCTATAGTTGTAGCCAATGCTGACACGTCAGTCCAAAGCAGGGACAGAGTGGAGAAGACCCACCTGTCTGTTCTCGCAGCTCTGATATCCAGCTGGGGTCTTCCATTGGCTGATCCACCAGAAAGCCAGAAGACAATGGAGCTAGGTCTGTGTAGTCTGTAGAGGTCAGCCTCCTAGGCACAATGCCTGGAGGGATAAATAGAAAATATCCAGCACACTGTTTCTACAACCTTGGGTTTATTGTGTTTGGAAGCCTAGATCCAAAGAAAGGAATGGTTCCACTAGAAGACCCAGTCACTGAATTGAATTGAATTTCAATTCACTGATTGGAAAGCTGAAACTGTCCTCTGGTCATTTTGATTCCTCACAGCGATAGAATGGTATGATTGATCCCAATTACCAAAAGGAAATTGGGTTACATCTATATATTGAGGGCAAGAAGAACTATGCGTAACACCTGGAGATTCACTGGGCATTTCTTAATACTGCCATGTGCCATAATAATGATTATCAGATAACTGAAGTAATGCAGAAATTTCAGATCATGCAGAAATTAAATTGTTGAAGCATACCAGATAAAAAATCCTGATCTACCTAGGTGTTGGCATAGGGCAGGGGAAATGTAAGTAAATGCATAGGAAGCTATGATTATTAATTTTAGCCTTGCAACAAGCTCTAGAGGCAGGAATTATAGCAGCTCTCCATCTAAAATATTAATTACTTCTTCCCTGACCCTCTTTTCCTATTACCCTGCATAAAGAGTACAATTTAGTTTCTAGATGAGAATGTACGTGAACTGACATCCCCTCAAGGCAATATGGCGGCTGATGGGGCTTGTTAAAGAAAATCAAAGCTGGACAATAGTTGTAGCAGTAAAAATAGATTTTTATTCAGCAACTTTTGAAATAGGGGGGAAGAGGCCTTGGTAAAGAACTGGGCTCAATTCTGAATACAGTAAGGATAAGTGGGGATTTATAGCCGAGAAGCAGGTTGTGTGGGTGGCAGTGCAGTCTGTGGATGGAAAATTACTAAGAAGAGACATCAAGGGTAGGGGAAATCCTTGCTAAACTAACCTAACAGGATTCTTGCTGAAGGCAGGCCAGGGTATCAGACATTACCTGGGGGCTGGTGGGGGTAAGGAATTTGATCAGATATAGAGGGTGGTCAAATATTCAGGGTGGGAAGATCCTCTCTAAACTGACTTAGGAGGATTCTTGCTAACACTGACTCTGCAAGGATGAACACTGCAGCCCAATGTCAAGATCTAATCAAGGAGAGAGCTTAGAGGAGCCTGACAAAAGTTTGGTCGAGGAGAAATCTTGTCACACTCTGTTATTCTCATATGTAAGGGATGAGCTTCTCTTCATCTGAGCAAAGGAAAATTATAAATTCTGGGTGACAAAACAAAGACTGTCTAGGTTTTCTGTTTGCCTTCCATCATATTCATTCTCCTTGCTTCCCTGCCCTGTTCTATACCCGAAAGCTGACCTCTTTGGACGGCACCACCTGGGCTCTCCTCAGCTGGTTTCCATTTGGGTTTGGATAGCGGGAGGCATTCAGGGAGATGGGAGGCAGGAGGAAAAAGACATCAGGGTGTATTTTCTCTGTTCTTTCTCTGGGGCTAAGGATCTGGTGGTGGTTGTGTTTCTTCACAACTGCAGCTCTTGGCAAGTGGTCCCTTCTCCATGGCTCCAGCTCCATGGGCTCTGGAAACACTTTTCTCCCTTACTATGTAGCTTAGAGAGAGCGCAGTCTTCGTGCTGTTGCTAGACTCTGGATGCCTCAACTGGATGGTTCTCTTAACTTAGCCATACTCCTTTAAGTAGTGTCTTCACTAATATCTCTTTAATCAAACCAACTGAGTAAAATTCTGATTCCTGATGGATACACCTTAAACTGAACACACACATTATAAACATTCTTGTATGTATGATGTTGTTCATAATTTTAAAACATAAATGAAAAAAGTGACCATAGAAAAATATGCCCAGGAAATTGAAAAAAAAAGTCTTGGTATAGATATTGGACACATTTTATAAAATGTGGAGTAAGAGGGTTAAAGGAAATTTATTTCAGAATCAAATGGCATATAACTTTAACTGGTATGTGAATTATTTTCAGTTGTATGAATTTGTGAATATGTATGTATATATTTTTACACATATATAAAAATATGTTTTATATCATCTGGCCTTATAGCATAAGGATTTTTGTGTTGCTACGTTGCTTTCGTATTTACCATTTTTAACAGCTAAAGGATTTTCAATAAGTGTGTATACAACACCTTCCATTGCTGGATATTTCTCAGTATATTTATGTATGTACACATATATGTGTATACATATGTATACATATGTGTATGTATATTTACATGTGTGTATACATACACATGTATGTGCACATATGTACATATGTATGTGTGGGCATATGTGTGTGTGTATGTGTGTATACATATGTGTGTATACATACACATGTATGTGTGTATGCATATGTGTGTATGCGTATATATGCATACATGTGTATATGTATATATGTATGTATATGTGTGTGTATATATACACATATACATATATACACACATATATGTATGTATACACTGAGTTAAGTAGTATAAATATTTTAGAGAAAATTGATATAAAATCCTCAAATCATTTGATGCTCCCTATCCCAGGACAGTAAAATTGCTCACTATTTCCTTGGACCTCCATAAAGAAGCAGTTTTTCCAAAAATAAAGTGTTTGGAACTTTCAGATGTGCCTAGCGATATCTCCTTTTAACAGAGATGCTTTCACAAGGACTTGAATTTCCCCATTGATCTGGGAACCAGGTTTAGCCAAGAACTTCAGTCTGTGAAGGGCTGCAAATAGTTGCACAGTGTGGGGCTGAGGCTAGAACCTCCTTAATATTAAACCATTCTGGGATGGTGCTTCCCAAATTCTGGATTTTAACCTTCACTCCAATCCTGGGGCACCTCTGCAACTTAGGTATGACCTGGACACAAGCTTTGTATAAGTCTTCTTTGGACTTCATCCATTCCTCAACAGTGACACCACGTGGCAGTGTAATATAATGACATCAGTGGACTCAGATCCTGTTCTCTCCTTACCTAGAGATTTTTAAAATTGAGATATATAATTCACAACCATAAAATGTACCACCTTAAAATGTACAATTTAATGGTTTTTAATATATTCAAAAAGGTGTACAACCATCACCACTATCTAATTCCATAACATTTTCTTCTCCCTAGAAAGAAACCTTGTAACCATTAGCAGCCACTCCCCATTCTCCCCATTCCCCCAGTGTCTGCGGACCCCTAACCTAATTTCTGTTTTTATAGATTTGCCTATTCTGGACATTTTATATAAATGGAAGCCTACAATGTATGGCCTTTTGTGTCTGGCTCCTTTTACTTAGCATGATCAAGTTTCATCCAAGTTGTAGCATGTACCAGAACTTGATTTCTTTTTATGTCTGATTAATATTCCAACGTATGGATATACCACATTTAGTTTATCCATTCAAAATTGTGGGGCATTTGGATTGTTCCCACTTTTTTGCTATTATAAATAATGCTGCTAAGTTTTTGTATGAACTTATGTTTTCAATTCTTTTAGGTATATATGTAGAAGTGGAATTGGTGGCTCATATGGTAACTCTGCATTTAACTTTTTGGGGTTGAACAAATACACCGTGCCAGCAGTGAATAAGGATGCTAATTTCACTACACCCTTGCACAATAGTTAAGAGCATAAACACTGGAGCCAGATGTCTGGGTTTGAATCCCAGCTGTGCTATCTCCTAGCTGTGTCCTTTAGACAAGTTACTAAAGCTATGCGCCTCAGTGTCCACATCTCTAAAATAGACGCAATAATAGTACCTACCTGATAGGATTGTTGTAAGATTTAAATGAGCTAATATGTGTAATCACAAAAATAGGGTCTGACATTTTTTAAATGGTATATGTTTCACTATTGCTGCTATTTTAATCTTTATTATAATTTTTGTGTTTTGTTAATTTGATAGTTTTAAAAGGTAATGATACAGTTTATTGATGTTTGTTATGAAAAGGAGTAATTGGAGAAGATAAAAATGTAAGGGGTAATAAAGTCAAGGAAGCTTTTTTGAGCTGAAAATGATTATATTTCAGAGTGTAACCTGAATAAAACTGAGGCTTCACATGGCTCAGTCCAAGCATGTAATAGCATTCTAAGAAAACATAAACTGAATGAAAACATAAACTTCGAAGCATGAAGAATAATGAGGGTCTTCACCTTACGCTTTCTTAAGGAGTCCCCGCAAATGTTTCACACAGCATATTGAACAAGAAACTCCTAAAATGTTCTCTAGATATTTCTCTCTTTCCTATTTTTTTCCACTCATAGTAGCCCCTTACATCTATCCTCCTTCTCAACTGTGAGGTCACTACAGCACTATAATAAGCCCCTGTTAACTTCCTTCTCTTGAAACCCATGCAGCTCACATGACCCTATTCTCAGTCTGTGAATCTCAGCCTCCTGCAATACTGTGAAATTCAACTTGGTCTCCTACTCTGAATGTGTATAAAAATAACAGAGAACAGTTCCTGAACTCTGTTATTGTGTTGATCCATAACGCTGTTATGAGTAAAATGATCTACCTTATTATATGTGGTATTATAATATATATTTAGTTTCTGTCCCCATTTTCCAGCACACAGCTCCTGAAAGCCTTGCAACTTCCTGAGTGATAGGTGTGCTGGGTATCTTTTGTTCTAGGGGATCTTCGACTCCAGTTCTTGATACAGAGCTCCTGATCCCTTGGAATTTCCTTAGTGATAGGAGCATCTTTTGTTCTCCTGAAGTAACTCTTGGTGGGCTTCTGGATGGGAGCTGGTCACAAGAATGACCAAGCCATGATTAGAAGCTTGGAACTTTCAGCCCCTACCCCATCCTGTGAAAAGGGAAGAGGGGCCGAAGATTGAGTTAACAATTGCTGATGTGTACATGATGAAGTCCCCATAAAAATCCCTAAACGAGGGGGTTTGGAGAGCTTCTGGAGGTGCTAAATATGGAGGTGCTAAATATGGAGGTGCTTGGAGGGTGGCCTATCCAAAGAGGCCATGGAAGCTCTGCACCCCATCCTCCATACTTTGTTCTATGTGCCTCTTCATCTGGCTATTCATCTGTATCCCTTGTAATATCTTTTATATTAATTGATATAATACACTGGTAAATGTAAGTTAACTGTTTCCCTATGTTCTGTGAGCTGCTCTAGGAAATCAATCAGACCCAAGGAGGGGGTCATGGGGACCCACAATTTAAAGCCAGTCAGTCAAAAGTTCCAGAGGCCTAGACTTTCTATTGGCATCTGAAGTTGGGGCAGCCTCGTGGGACTGAGCCCTTAACCTGTGAGATTTAACTTTAACTTCCTATAGATCATTTCAGAATTGAACTGAATTATAGGACACTCAGCTGGTGTCCACTGGAGAACTGCTTGTTGTGTAGGGAAAAACCCTACACATTTTGGTAACTAGAAATGTTCTGTGCTGAGTTGAGTGTAAGAGTAGGAAAAACAGTTTGTTTTTTCCTGTCCCATTATATATTCCCCCTTCTTTGCAGTTCTTCACAAGAGAGACATAGTATCTCTTTATGTCACTCAGGGACACACACACAAAAAAACCTGGACGTCAGTCTTCTTTCTTTTCTCCTCCTTCTATGGTAAGCATCCCTAGATGTGCTGGATAGCTTGGCCTAGTGGTGTTGATCAAAGTTCTTCCAAACAAACCTGATAACAGGTAACACATGTGTCAATGTTAGAATGTATTCTTTCCCATGTCAAGTCTCCATCTTCCTCTTGCCATCCAATAACATATGAAAAAGGAAGAGTGAACTGTGTTAAAATGTTTGTAGTCACAGAAGGCATTAATTACCCTATTAACAAAAACCAAGTACATGAAGGTTATTGCTATTGCCATAGCTATTGGAGTGTGGGAAATACAGGGTGAAGGATACCCAGTGATTTTGCTTGAGACCAACTTTTCTACACTGGAATTAAAATAAGTCCACCTTTTCCAATCCAAACTTAAGTTAGCCCTTACTGGGTTTGGAGAGACTGCTCATCTCTAGCCCCTGGAACCCTGCCTTGGGAGAGTTGGACTTCATCGAGTAGAAGTATGTCTACATTGTTTCTGACTCCCCAGGAATGTCATTATTCGGTCTTACTCTGAAAATGTTGCCACATCCCTCTTTTGCTTTGTCAGCTCTGATTAGCACGCAATCAGCAAGAATTTCTGGATTGGCAGCCTTTACTTGGAGTTGTGAAACGTCTATAACTCTAGTCTGTAATTCACACATTTCTGTTTGGCTTGTTCATACACAGGCATGAATTAAACCTATGCTTTTCCATTTCTCTCCACCCTGTCATATTCTGTAAGGAGGTAAAACAGTTCATCTCCAAACAGAGTTCACACACTCACCTAAGTGCTGATGCCTCACCTGATGGCATTTCTCAACCTCTGAGGCTTTCCTTCTTTGTACTTGGTCAAAAGAATGCTTTAACCGTAACCCACAGCCCTTCTTGTGAATTTCTCCAAAATAACTGGAGCCTGGTTAATAGCAAACCTCAGGAGCATGACTTTGAAACACTGTCAACATACTGCCACCAATTTCTCCATTTCCAGAAAAGACTGTAATTTTTTCTTTTGAAATCATGACTTTCTTGATTGGTTTAGACTGGTTTCCAGTAGTTCATTTACCAGGAAAGTTTCTGTTTGGTTTTTAGACTTCCTTAATTTAGAGAATGCACATAATATTGAAACTGGCTATAGTATCCTACTTTGGAAAAGCATATTAAATACATACAAGTATATATGTCATGTATATAAATATATACAAATATATATGTAATGTATATAAATATATACAAATATGTGTGTGTGTATCTTCTTTGATTTCCTTTTATCCATTACTACTACTATCCCTCAATAAGTCCTATTAGTTCTACTTCCAAATTATATTTTGAACATGGTCTACAGAAACAGCTCCTAAAGATTTTCCAGTCTCCATGAATGTAAGGCCCCTCTACATTCCATTCTTCATACTACAGCTAGAGTGGTATTTTTCGAACATTCATCAGGCAACTACCCTGCTCTAAATCATCTGGTGGTTTTTCATTGCAAGTAGAATCCAACCTCTCCCCTTAGTCCTCAAGGCTTTTCATGATATGATTTGACCCACCATCCCTCTTCCTCACTGTCTACCCACAATTTTCTTCTTTTCATCCTTAGAACTTGCCAAGCTTGTTCCACCTTTATAGTCTTTGTACCTGTCTCTTCCCCCGGCCAAATATGCTCTTTTGGCAGATCTTTCCATGGTTATCTTCATGGTTCATTTCTCAGATATCACCTCTTATACGTTTCCTGACCACTGTAACTACAGGAACCTCACACCTGTGTACTTTACCATATTGCTCTGACTTGTTTTCTTTTTTCTCTTATAGGACTTTTCAGTATCTGCAATTTTTATTGATTAGTTTCTGTTTGGAACATATCTCTCTCAGAACAGAAAGATCTTGCTGTGCTTTCAAGGAAATGGTGGGGAAAGAAAAAAAACTACTTCTCATTCTTTTATGATGAGCCTACAAAAATAAATGGGTTAATTGGGTTCTTGATCCAGTTCACCTTAAGTATGATAACCAAAGGAAATGATTCACAAGGTGACTATTTCCTTTGTGTGACACTCACTTATGTTATTAGTTCTAGGACATTAAATCAAGAAATATTTTCCAGGATCCCCTGAAAGAGTATCTCTCAATTGTAAACTTTACCTTTTATTGGCATTCTGTTGATTTAATGAGATTCTCTAGAATTAAAATATTTACCACAGAGTGTTCCCCAACTCCCACAGCATTTATCCAGGCCATAACTACTTATATCTGGGTTTATGAACTCAGTATGGGTAGCGGAAATTGTTGGAGGCCTCATCTTTGTTTTAAAGTACCTGTGGCACAGGATCTGCCCATTGAAGGCAAGAGCTCTTCACCTGCCCAGCTCTTCCCCAGCTCAGGATAGGAAGGAGAGAGACACAATGTGAGTGAGAGAAGCATCTGATTATGGGTGTCAGATGAAGACAGCTGCTACTCTCTGGTCTCCCATACATGTTAGTTACCCCTGTCATTTAAACCATTGTTTTGTGTAACAAGAACAAAGTATTCTATTCCACAAAGTCTGTTTGACATGAGACACTTATGGCATGTGAGTCCATGACAAGGGTAGGGGCAACAAACGTGAGGGGCTAGATGAGAACAGAGGAAGAGAAATGAGCATTGCATAGGGCAGTGGTTTACAACCCTACACGATCAAAAATAGAACCTGGAGACAAATCTGGATATTGTCTTTATACATAATAAAATACATTTTAAAATATTCAATGCAAACAAAGCAGTTTGTCCGTGTCTTTTGTTTTGAGTCTCTTTAGTATATGCTGCTTTTGAAGATCAAGAACATTTACTGAAAATTGCTCCTTCACCAGGAATTTGCTTACACCTCTTCAGGTCCACTTGTAAGACCTTGAAATCAGTCCTCCTGAGATCAGTACAAATGAGGATCATCTTTCCTGCTTTAGAAGCAAAAGTGGCAAGTGGGGTAGACAGAGGCTGAAGGAAGGGTGGTGTTGATAAATTAGCCAAATTAGATGGAAGAAAGGGAGTTACAGCTGTACTTGCAAAGAACTCTGGGCTCATTTTTTCCTTAAATATTAAATCACTAGTTTTCAAAACTTCAATGTGAACATGACTCACCTGAGGACAATGTTAAAATGTTGACCCCCAAGACCCTGCCCCCAGGTTTGGATCCCAGCAGAACCCTAGAATCTGTATTTTAAACATTAACCCCAGGTCGAGTGTAATGCAAGTAACTGTCAGAGACACTATGAGAAACAGCACATTGGCAATGATGAATTTATATGTCTAAAAACACCTAGAGTAGGTGTTATATGAATGGGAAGTGGTGGTATTCAAGATGACCAGAGTATCCAGCTCTTCAGCCCTGGCTCCCCACCGCTCTTCTCCTATCTCAGCACTTCTCCATCATTTCGTCCAAATAAAAAAATTCACACAGAGTTTCAGGACTTATCCCCCCACTCATTAGCCATCTGTTTTGCTTTACATATTTTTTTGAGGTGATAAAATTTCTCTTTTTCTAAACACAGCCTGTTTTTCAATCTCCAGATGGTTGATCAATTGTATGGAAAAATGAATGGCTGAAGGGTAGAAACAGGTGGGAAAGATGAACAAAAACACAAATCCTCACATTACTAATATGCAAATCACTGAGCAGCAAGTTGAGCAAATACCCTCAATTCCCATCAACAACTTTAGAGAAAGGCAAATTCCATTTGCCTCACTGTTGATCATTTAGGTCGACCCTGAACACTGCTTTCATAAAACACACAAAAACAAAACACGCATCTCCAGTTCAAAAAATTATTCATAGATCATCCAGTCCATCTAGAAGGATATGATTTAATCCTGGCTACTTAGTAAATTATTTGCCCAAGTTAACTCAGCTAGTTAGTGGTAGATGGCTCTAAAGCCAGTTTTCTTTTTTTGTTTTGTTGTTGTTATTATTATTATTATTATTATTATTTGCAGACCTCAAGAGTCATGATGAACTAGCAGAACATGAAGTTTATGCCCTGGGTTTATTTAGAAAAATAAAACATTAAATGAAAACATCAGAGGGCATTGCAGATAATAGGTCTAAGTATTTTTTCATGAAACTTGTTTGTACATGTGTGTGTCA
>NW_012103465.1:3766643-3781952 GCF_000951045.1 Mandrillus leucophaeus
AAAGGAAAAGAAAAGGGAGCACACAGGCACGGTGGCTCAAGCCTGTAATACCAGCACTTTGGTGGATCACTTGAGGTCAGGAGTTCGAGAAAAGGGAGCACCTCGAAGTCAGCGGTGGATAATACTTAAATAAATTATGACACCATTGTCTGTCATCTTGGGCCCATTCACTAACCCAAAGCTTTCAAAAGGGCTTTCTTAACCCTCACCTAGAATAGGCTTCCCCAGCCTGAATCCCTAGGGTGGCAGAATAGCAGGGACCCTGAGCATTCTTAAAAGATGTAGCTCAGGGTGGGAAGTTCTTTTAATGACAAAGCAAATGAAGTTTCATTATGTCGAGGAACTTTGAGGAAGTCACAGAATCCACGATTTAAAAATATATTTCCTATTATACACCCATACACACACACACACGCGCACACACACACACACACACACACACCTACTTTCTAGAATAAAAACCAAAGCCATATGGGTCTGCTGTTGACTTTCTATATGTCGTAGAGTTATATCAAGTTAGGTCAAGATGTTCAGTCACCTTGAAGACGCTTTTATCAGAAAGGGGGAAACCTTTCTGATAAAGGTTAAGGGGTAACCTTAAGCTGTCACCCCTCTGAAGGTAAAATCAAGGTGCGTTCAGATGTTGGCTTGTTGTAAATTTCTGTTTATATTAATAACATACCAAATGTGGATTTGTTTTAATCTTCGGAACTCTTTCCGGTGAAAACCTCATTTACAAGAAAACTGGACTGACAGGTTTCACTTTCTGTTTCATTTCTATACATAGCTTTATTCCTAGGACACCAACACCACTCGCTACCCAAACTGAAAGCTTCCCCGATTCCGCCGAAGGTCAGGAAAGTCCAATGCCCGGCAAACTGGATTTGCTGCCTTGCGCAGAGGTGGGCGGGACCCCGCCTCTGGGCCGGGCGCCAAGTTGAGCAGCTGGCACGCCTCGCGAAGCCCCAGTCCTGAAGCCCCAGTCCTGCGCTGCTTCCCGAGGCTCCGCATCAGCCGCGCTTCTCTCTGCCTGCAGGTAGGGAGCGTTGTTCCTCCGCAGGTGCCCACGGCCCAGCATCTCTGGCTAACTCGCTGGGCACCTTAGGACGGAGGATCTCTACACCCTTTCTTTGGGATGGAGAGAGGAGGAGGGAAAGGGAACGCGATGGTCTAGGGGGCAGTAGAGCCAATTACCTGTTGGGGTTAATAAGAACAGGCAATGCATCTGGGCTTCCTCCAGGCGCAATTCAGTTTTGCTCTAAAAATAATTTATACCTCTAAAAATAAATAAGGTGGGTAGTATAGGATAGGTAGTCATTCTTATGCGACCGTGTGTTCAGAATATAGCTCTGATGCTAGGCTGGAAGTCTGGACACGGGTCCTAGTCCACCGTCAGCTGCTTGCTAGTAATATGACTTGTGTAAGTCATCCCAGCTGCAGCAGATAAGTAAGTCTCTTCTAGGCTAAGCACGTCCAGGACCCCTGAACGGAATTTATTTGCTCTGTCCATTCTGAAAACCCAAAGGAGTCCTAAAAGAGGAATGGAGGAGCCTAAGAATAAAAATAGTATAATAAAACATTTCTTAGACATGTTGACCTTGGCCTATGTCAAAGTTCAGTCTGGGTTTGTCTTACAACATAAGGAGTAAAAGTACCATTGTTCTACCTCTTTTTTTAATACTTGAAAAAAAATTTACTGTAGATGCTTTTCTATTAATTAAATAACCTTCTAAAAAATGTTTTTAGTGCTGCATTCGATTAGGTTGGATAACTAAATGAAATTAATTCCTCACTGTTGGGTATAAAGGTTATTTACAGTGGTTCTGTCTTAGCCATTCACTGAACATCATTACATAGATATCTCTGGAATATTGCTGATTGTTTCCGTCAATAAACTTAGAAGTGTAACTACTTAGTCAAAGAGACTGAATATTTTAAAGGCGTTTTGAAGAAAACTGAAAATGCTTTCCAGAAAGGATGTATCAGTTGACAATGATGGTTGTCAACAGTATTTAAGGAGAACTATGATACTCTGAAGAAACACTTAGCCTTTCTCAGTAGAAGCAGGTAGGCAGAGGCCACATGACAGCAGTTAGAGTGTGGTCTTCAAGGAAGTCACAGAAATACTGTGGGGAATTGAAACCCCAAGTGGAAAATGCACAAGAGTGTCTCAGTGTGACTGAGAAGGAGGTTGGGCTTGGGGTTTAACTTAAGAATTTTTTTTTTTTCTTTTGTGGAGATAGGGCTTTTGTTATGTTACCCAGGCTGGTCTCGAACTCCTAGCCTCAGGCGATCCTCCCGCCTCAGGCTCCAGAAGTCCTGGGATTACTGGCCGGAGCCACCATGCAGGCCTCTTGCTCCTACTTTTGAGAAAGGAAGCTTAACCTTTTTGTTTGTTTGTTTGTTTTTGGTTTTTGTTTTTTTTTGAGACGAGTCTCACTCTGTTGCCCAAGCTGGAGTGCAGTGGTGCAATCTCAGCTCACGGCAACCTCTGCCTCCTGGGTTCAAGTGATTCTCTTGCCTCAGCCTCCCGAGTAGCTGGGACTACAGGCACCCACCACCACGCCCGGCTAATTTTTGTATTTTTAGTAGAGATGGGGTTTCACCATATTGGCCAGGCTGATCTCGAACTCCTGACTCAGGTGATCCACCTGCCTCGGCCTCCCAAAGTGCTGGGATTACAGGCGTGAGCCACCGCGCCTGGCCACTTGACTTTTTCTCTATCTCTTCCTTCTACCCATCCTACACTTGGAAGATAGAGAAGTAATATCAGTTCCATCGTGTTATACTGGGCTTCCCCCAGGGACAAACCCACTTCCTCAACCTGAATGAGCCATCACTTCTTCCCCAGTTTACATTTCATTGCTCTTTGAATGTCTCCGTTCGGATATGGGAATTCACATATGGTCATAATTCTTACCTGAAGAAGACGTCAGTCTTCTTCTCTTAGACCAACTGCCCTGATGTGAGGTTTAGAGGTTAAAGAACATGTGTGTATTTACATGATCTTTGTATTCTGCCTTTTCGTCCCTCACTAATGACAGCTGAACCCCAAGGAAATAGAGCTGTGGAGGAGAGGGTTTGATGAGAAAGTAGGTAAATATTGGATCTAATCCATCATCTTCCAGGAAACCTCCATTACTTCTAAAAATTTCAACCAAATTCGTTAAAGGACAAGAACTCCACCAAAGTAGGCCATAAACATTGGCAAAATTAGTTGTAATCTATGACTAGATTTAATGTCCCTTTGTTTTATTCACATATGGTTATAATGCTTTGCTTGGAATTAGGGGTATTTTAAGTTTTCTTCTGCCTAGCAAGTGTATTTGTGCTTATAATACAATAATTATAAAATATCACATTAATATTTTATAACTGTACAGTTAACTCTGGCCCAAGGAAAAGATAGTCCGGTAGATGCTGCAGCCCGATTTTGTATCTAACCCTGGCAAGAGGATAATGACTCATGTTATTTCATTTACCCTTTTTATCTTTTAACATGAAGGGCTCATATAGGTCGATAAGAAACCAGTGATATAAACAGACCAAAAAATGATCAGATCTTTCACATTAGCAAAAAAATATATTTTTTAAACAATACCCAACTGGGTGAAAATACAGTGTAACAGTACCAAGTATCAACATGTGTCAAGAACCAGAAAAATGTTCGTTTTCTTTGATCAGCAACACTATTTGAGGAAATCTATCCTCAGGGCCTAGCCTGGGGCCTGGCACACAGTAGGCACTGAACAAATATTTGCTGAACACACACATACTTATGATATTTTTAAAATTGGCAACAATCCGATACCTAATAATAGAGGAATTAAATATTATGGAACTGTTCAATAAGATGCTTACGAATATCATGCAGTAAGATGGGCAATATTTATATCATAAGCTTAAATGAAACAAATGGGTATTAAAGGTATGGTAAGGTTATAAATTACTTTTTAAAAGATTAAAGGGAAAAGACTGAAAGATATATACTGAAATGCTCACAGTGGTGACAAGGTTCCCCAGCCTTGGCACTATTGACATTTTGGGCTATGTCTTTGCTGTGGGAGGCTGGCCTGTGCACTGCAGGAGGTTTGGCGGCACTCTTGGTTTCTACCCCTAGAGAGCAGTAGCAACCCTCCCTCAACCAGCCCAATTTTGACAACCAAAAATGTTTCCAGGCATCACCAGATTCTCCCTGGGTGAGAGTGATGAAACAGTAGGTGATTTTCCCCTTCTTTTCTCATTTTCTGTAATTTTGTCACATTACGTTAATAATAAGGAGAAAACATAAAAAATAGATGAATTTATTATTCTACCTCAGTTTGGATGTTTGGACTCCCTTTTGGGGTTCTTTCCATTATATCACTTGGTCTGCTAAACAGTCTATGGTTTGGCAAGGTGAAATGATTCATGAAATTTTGTTTTTATTTTTTACCTGATACTAAAAGTAAAACATTCATTCGCTTGAAAATTTGGACACAGAACACCAAAAAAAATCCATAATCTCATCTCTCTTTTTCTGTCTTTTCCTTCCTTTTTTCCCTTTAAAAACAAGAGTGAAAACCTACCGGTTCTCCCTCCAATTTAATTCCTAAATATAATCACTGTTAACATCTTGGACATTTCCTGTGTCTAAACACACATACTCACTTTTTCTTTTTTTTAGCAAAAAGTGGATTTCTGCTACATGTAGTGTTCTGCAACTTCCTACATGTTTACAAAATCAGTACATTTACATATGCTGAATTCAGTTCTTAATGGTATTATATTTTGTGAATATAACAAAATTTATTTAACCGCTTAGACAATCTAAGATATTCTCAGTTTGCTGTTATGAGCAATGCTCTTCCTTTACATATACATATATATGTGTGTGTGTGTTTGTTTTAGTAGGATAGACTTCTAGGAGAGGGCGAAATGTCATATGACATCCACATTTACAATTGTAATAGGAAGTATCAAAGTGCCCCCTAAAAAAAAAAATTCCTCCCATTAGTGTGTGAGAAAGCCTATTTGTTCATATCTTCGCAAACACTAAATATTAGAAATATTTACAATTGTGTTCAAGCTAAGAAGTGAAAAATGGTATTTCATATCTTATAATTTTTGTTGTGAGATTGAACATATTTCCTATGTTTACATGTCACCTGTATTTTTTATTCTCTGAACTATACGTTATGACCTTTCACTTATTTTCCTCATGGGTTATGTGTAGTTTGTGTAGTTGTCTTATTGATTGTTAGGAGCTATTTATATATTAGGAACATTAATCTCCTGTCTTATATGTATGTGGCATTGATTAGTTGATCATTTGTGAGTTCATGTCTGTATTCAAAGATTAGAGAGGCAGTAAGAGGGAAAACTTACCTCTTTCTTATCAAAGTTTGTAAATATATGTATAACAGAAGAGAGAGAAAACATTAATAAATGCTGAAATAAAGTATAAATCTTTTACTCCACTACTTCAACATAAACTACAAAAGGAGAGTGACTTTTCTTTCATGCTGACTTCCATATTCCCCATGCCTAAAATAGTGCCTAGCACAGAAGAGGTGCTCAATCAGTGTTTGCTAAATGAAAGAATTAGTAACATTTCAAGCAGGATGACTAAATGAAGAATAGAATCTAGGCACATACTCTGGAAGAGTGACTGTGAGTCATTCATGGTCTTGGTACGAATTAGTCAAATCCAGCTTTCTCCCCTTCCCACTCCCCACTGTTAGTAGAATAATCTGTTTATTGAGAGAATAGATTTATAATTTAGAATAAGTGAGAGGGGCAGAAGAGGAGATTTTGAAGGCTGGCACCTGAAGGAGGACTAGCATGGCTGAGATAGTGAAGTGGAAGTCTTGGAAAGCTAAAGGGTAAGATGAAAGTATTTAGCCGTAGGGGGAAAAAGCATTGACAGGTTGGAAATGTAAAAGTCAGATTCTCCTTGCTTTGAAATTTTGTACAGGACAGGTTCTACTAGGTATGTTACAATGCAGAAAAAACATGAAATAGTTGAGAGGAATTTGGTGAAATATTATCTTCCTGGCTTCTTTTGAGTGAGCAGATTTTTTTCAGGGCCTGTAACTATAATAAATTTGAAACTTCTCATCTTTTAGTAACTTTTTTCACTTAAGTTTATGTGGCTGTGGGCAATGGAATGAAGGTATTGAACTTCCTATTCCCTGCTGGGTTTCCACAATTACAAGTCAATCATAACTGGTTATTAGAAGACTATTTCAATTAGAACCACCAAGTCCCATAATGTCATATTGTGTGTTTAATTATTAAGTAAAGCAGTCTTCTTTTTGTGTTTTCCATAATTAGCACATTCCAGAAAGATGAGGATATTTGCTGTCTTTATATTCACGATCTACTGGCATTTGCTGAATGGTAAGACACCAAATCCTTCCATTAGGTTCTATATTTTAAATATTTTAACCATGAGTTTAAAACTAAAATGATAATTTAAAATGCATGCAATTTTCTTATAGAGAGAATATTCTCTTCTTTCTTCTACTTTACACAATGACAAAGTCTTTCTTCTGCTTTACACAATGATAAAGTTCCCTGTGTCATTGTGTAAAAATATAGAGAATATAGACAAATTGAAAGACACAAAATAATCTATTACCCATTTCCCAGGGTTAACTACTGAAAATATCTGGGGAAATGGCCTGTATGTATATATTTATTTGTTTGTTTTCAACAAGGCCAAGATCTTTCAATCTTTCAATCTTGGTTGCTCTGTGACATGCCTTTCCTGATGAGAATACTCTAAGGAAGAATTGTAGGATACATGGAAAATGTCAGGGTAACACAGTACTGGCACCACCCTGCGGTCCTTCCTGAACTCCATACCAATGTACTTCTTGCCAGAAAACCGATCAAAAGTTTAGGGAAGTAAAAAGAGATGTTAGAATCTACCATTCCCTCTATGTAGGAAGCAAATAGGTGTCCAGTCAAAGGACATTCTGGGGATGTCTACATGAAACCAAGTCTCCTGGTTGTAAGTACTCCATCTCCATATAATATTTCTACAGTAATATATGTTTATAAATTGTGGGGGCAACTTGTTTAGCTAATTTTATTATTCTGTTATTGGGACACTATGTCTCGGCATGAGACATAGTGTCCCAAAACATATTTCAAGCCCATTGGATAAAATATGTATTTAGCAAGTTCTTAAATATAATGATAACATAACTGACCAGATAAGGTGATTTTTAAATGCTGTGCCAACTTTATAAATGTTTTGAGGAATTTTCCCTTTTCTGAAGGTTATTCTTCTTTCTTTTTAGCATTTACTGTCACGGTTCCCAAGGACCTATATGTGGTAGAGTATGGCAGCAATATGACAATTGAATGCAAATTCCCAGTAGAGAAACAATTAGACCTGACTTCACTAATTGTCTATTGGGAAATGGAGGATAAGAACATTATTCAATTTGTGCATGGAGAGGAAGACCTGAAGGTTCAGCATAGTAACTACAGACAGAGGGCCCAGCTGTTGAAGGACCAGCTCTCCCTGGGAAATGCTGCACTTCGGATCACAGATGTGAAATTGCAGGATGCAGGGGTTTACCGCTGCATGATCAGCTATGGTGGTGCCGACTACAAGCGGATTACCGTGAAAGTCAATGGTAAGAATTATTATAGATGAGAGACCTGATCTTTATTGAAAACATATTCTAAGTGTTGAAGACTTTTCATTCTTATAAGTCCATACTTATTTTCAAACAGAATAGCATAGTCTCTTCATTCATTCATTCAGTTCATGAATTCATTCACGTAAGTCTCCAATTAGCATTTCTTGAGCACCTATATGATAGTCACTGGAAATCCAGAGACAACACAGAGCCATGTTCTATGGTATGTACAGTTTTCCAAAAATAATTCCTAGTCTTTACTTTTTTATTATAAATGTAATACATATACTTGCAAAGAATTCAGATACTATGGAAGAGATCAAATGAATTGCAAAAGTGTCCCTCCTCCCTTCACCACTATCTCCCATGAGATAACCAAGAGACACTCCAAGAGAGTAACCATTATTTGTGTGTCCCTCCAGAAACTTTTTTATTCAACTACTATTTTTTTATTTTATTAGGTCTGTCAGTTTTCCTTTTTTGAGCCTCTCTATATCAAATGCTAATAAATATATTCAGATCAAACCCCACTGTAAGGTTCATATTAAAAAAGACTTGAAGTCTCCCTATGAAGACAAAAAATAATCATATTAAGTGTAAAAGAACTTATTCTTCCAGTACAGTATAAACTATACTCACTGGGCATATATTCATCTTGAAAATCTATACTGATGTTGTCTTGGGGAATTGAAGAGGAACTAGGAGTGTCAATTCCTGGGAACTGACCCACAGTTATGTCATCAGGTCACTTGAGTTCGAAGTTTTGTGTTGGCACTAGCTAAGTAAAGGAAAACACCGCTGCTTTCATTGTTGAGTTTCATAGAATTGAGAGCTGAAAGGATCCCAGGCAGGAGCAACTAATCCAAACTCCCACAAAGAACAAAAATCCCCCAGAGGATCTTCTGTTCATATATTTCCTGCAGTGGCATCCCTGTCATATCCCACGATGGCATCCCTGCCATTTGGACTCCCCTTCCATATCCTGTTGAAATTACTCCCTAATAGTAAGCTGAAATCTGCCCCTCTAGTTGTAGTTTTGGAATTATTTCATTTCCATGATGACCTTTTAATATTTGACTAGAATTAAATCATCTCCCCTTGGTATTTCCACTCCTGGACTAACTACCATCAATCTGAGGGCTAACAATACAAGTAGAAAAAGTCTACACTTGTCATTGATCACTGATCAATGATTAATCAATGATCACTGATAATTATAAACTCAAAAACAAAATCATGTAGGGATTAAGAGAAATGTATCAGTTTTATGTTGTATTTCTGGTCCCTGATTCTGGCTCAAATAATGCTACTATTGTCAAGAAGATATCACTTGTAAAGTAGATTTAATTTTCATTATATTTTACCATGTGCTTCTCCATTCACGGCATTTCTTGAGATGTTGTGGTTTATACTTTCAGTTTTTCTCCAGTCCATCAGCAAATATCAGGCATCTACTGTGTTCCAAGATTAATTAAAGAAATCATCATGACTTAGCCTCATCAACAGCATTGCTAGATCTGGGATGGAGAAGAAGAGTATAATCCTGGCAGTCAGGAAGAAGGCTGCATAAAGTATAAGTTTCTGCTTCCAAAGAAGATCTCTCATCAGCCTGTAGGGAGTGTATAGGGAGGGGACAGCTGTCCTTGTAGTAGCAAAGGGTTTTATTCAGGTCATCTGGGCTCCATAATATCCCTTGTGTATCTGCAGTCTCCTTTGCCATGGATCAACACAATAGGAAATCTTCTGGCACTGATGGTTTTTCCAAGGAGGAGTTCTTCAGGGAGCAAAGCAAATGACCAACCAGGTTTGAGGACCTGATTTGACAATTCCATTTTGTATTTTAAATTAGTTAATTTGCATTCTAGTCCCAATTCATCTTGTCATTTGCAGACAGTGGTTTTGGGGTTGAGTTGAGCTATACCAAAAGTCTGAACCTTCTGCACTTAGAACAAGGAAGGCAACCACCAAGCTTCACTTGCACTGAGGCAGTGTCTCCAATGGAAACGAGGTAGCTGGCTTGCAGAAGTTTTCCAACTCAGGGAAGTAGAACTCCTGAGTCACCTCCATATGCAAATGATTTCACAGTACTGCTGTTGAACTTCACTTCCCATCACAGCAAATGTGTGGTAACATAGCTTTGCCACAGGAGTTTACTCACCATGGGATTTTAAAGGTGAAACATTTCAAAACTGAAATTTGAAAGAATTTAGTTTTGGATTCACTCAATTATCATGATCACTTTGGGTGTTATTGCACCTTTCATGTTTGTGAGTTTAAATACCAGACTCTCAGGCCTCTAACTTTCAATTAAAAGTGTTTTTCTTTAATCACTGAACCTAATAGCAGGGAAAACAAAATGTTCATTCAGACTTTCAGGACCTTCAATGAGATGAGGCAGCTGAAAGATCAAAGTGTTGCATAGTTATCCCAGTAAAGCTATTTGGATCATATGGACCAGATCAACTGCTGTCATTCCCCACCAACCCCATCTTTCCCCAAAATTCCCAGCCCTGTTTAAGTGTTCTCTGTAGCATTTATCTCTATCTAGTATATTGTGTAGCATATCATATCATACTTTTCTATTTTGTTTATTGTCTCTCTCCTCCTAGAATATAAACTCCACAAGCACAGAGATTTGGGTCTGTTTTTTAATATTGTTGTATCCCCAGGGCTTGACGTACAGCAGAGTGGTAGTATGACAAAAGCACACAAAAAATATTTGTTGAGTCAATGAATGAATGATTTCCTCAAATAGGATTAGCCTAAAATTTTGGAAACATGAACAGACTTGGATATATGAAAATTTATTTCCAAAACTGTTCATCAGGAACTGTTAGCACCTTCTAAAGGGTACACTGAAGCAGCAGTAGTAAAAGGAGGAGGAGGAGAAGCAGCTCTGCTACTACTACTATCGAGTACTACTACAATTAGCACTTGCTTATTCTGTGTGTTAGGTCCTGTACTGAACATTCTGCCTAAATTAGTTCATTTCCTCCTAGAAATGACTCTGTGAGGTAGGTGCTTCATCATGTAAGATGAGTATTTTTCACACTTCACTGTCTCTGAAATCTGAGTGTGTCTTTCAATGATGGAATCTTTGATTTCATGATAAGTGGTATTATTCCCATTTTAAGGATGAGGAAACTGAGGTCCAAAGAAATTAAGTAATTTGCCCCAATTCACCCAGCCTCGTAAATGATAAAGCTAGTTCTAAATCCAAGCAGATTGGCTCTGAAGTCTGGGCCCTTAATAACCACTTATTGCCTGTATTTGCACCTCTGGTGTATGTATCAAGTTATATATTGGCTTCAAAACTATCATGACCTTTTCTTGATTTTGATTGTTCAATGTTAGTATAGTGTTCTAGATCTAGTAGACCAGGGGTCTGCAAAAAATTTTGATTACTCACCTCATCTGTAAAACATTTTAAACTTGTGTGTCTGTGCAGCCACATTTGTGTGTAATTATAAAAAATTTATTATCTATTAATATATAGGTTGTACCGTAAGAAATTGACATTTTTGAAGAGCAAAAAAGGTTGAATATTACCAGTTTCATCTGGTTCAACCTAATAGACATTTGTACAAAAACAGACATTTTAAGAGGATGAAATAAAAATTTAATAAACAATATTTTCAATTTTTACTAATTGTGACGCTTCACTATTGTTAGCTAATATGTCAAGGCATGATATACCTTAGGGTGGAATTTATCATTAACAAAGGTGGATAGTGTCAATAATCTTGAGGTTTGTGTTTTTTTATATAACACTGTGAGGCCTAATTAAGTACTTAATTGTTTACAACCTCATACAGTCGCCAATAAGAAGTGTCACTTCTGCTGTTTCCTCTGGGTTGTGCTTGAATTATTAGTATTATCTTCAATCCTCAGTTTCTTTGTGGAAAACTTTTTAATTAGTTGTTTAATTTTGTAAGATGGTTAGTTTAGTCAAAATTAGATAAGAGAATCTGAAAATCCATAATTACCCCAAAGCAACCCACTCATAAGAACTATTATTTTTGTGTTTTGAAATCATAATTTTATTGATTTCCAGTGTTTCCACTGGTAGTGGTTTCATTGATGTAGGAGTATCAAAACATCACTCATTATTTATTTCAGTTTTGTTTGATCCTAGCTGTTTTGTGTTAACTCTGAAGAAATTACATCACAGATCTATTGTTGTCCTTGGTAAATGAATGGAGAGTTAAGGCTCTAGATCATTAGTGGTTATGCTGTGGTATTAGGAGTGAAAAAAAAGATTATATCAACAAAATAAGAACATGTTAATGTACTTGTAATAGATAAACATGAATAAAGCTCTTATGCTATATAGATGCACTGAACAATCTACTAGAATTGTCAGCAAACGGTATCTTAATCCTAAAAGGGTCCCAAACCAATGATCTAAAATTGAATCAAACTTTCTTCCTGGAGCATAATTATTTAAGTGATTTATTAAAATAGCCAGCATTTAAAAGCTTAAAATATAAGTATCATAATGTGGTATCCTAGATAGATCCCAGAACAGAAAAAGGATATTAGGGAAAAACTGGAGGAATGGAATAAATTATGCAGTTTAGTTATTAATAATGTACTAATGTCCTTAGTTATTACCATTGTACCATGGTAAAGTAAGATACTAACGATAGAGGAAATTGGGCAAGGGGTATATGTAACGCTATACTATCTTTGCAATTTTTTTGTAAATTTAAAACTTCTAAAATAAAGAACAAATTTAAACATTAAAAAGTGTCGCCAGGAACATGTATCACTGTTTACAGATGAAACAGTATGTATTTTTATATCTAATTTCTGATCATTGGCTTCAAATCAGAAAAGTGAATGACACATCAAGATCAGGTTTTCTGTTTACTAAATAAAGTCTAAGAAAACAAAGCATACCAGCTGGAGAGATTCATGTTTATAAAGACAGATTTATAACAACAAAAATAAAATATCCAAGAAAAAATTTAAGAAGAAATGGGGCACTATGTAAAAAGTATAGCACTTTACTGAGAAACATATGAAAACCTGAATACATGGAGAGAGGTATTTTATATTTGAATAGAAAGACTGCTGGTTTAAAGATAATTCTCTTTAAATTTTTTTTGTAGAAATTTAAGAGGTACAAGAGCAGTTTTGTCACACAGATATATTACATAGTGGTGAAGTCTGGGGTTTTAGTGTAAATTAATCTTTACATTTTGTTTGAGCCCAATAAATGTACCAACATGATTTTTATAGCAAGATAGTCATTCCTATTAACCCAAACTTGTCCCAACTTTGAACTGAACTGAGGCAGAGCTAGCAGGTGTTCCCCACTGCTGAGGCATCTGAACATTAAGCGTATCCCTCTTAGAACCAGCCTGCATTGATCCTCTTTCTAGTGTAGACAGCATCAAGCTATATATCTAGTTCTGTGCTCAGCAAAAGCCCTGACTTCTTTTTGCTTATGTCCTAGCTCCATACAACAAAATCAACCAAAGAATTTTGGTTGTCGATCCAGTCACCTCTGAACATGAACTAACATGTCAGGCTGAGGGCTACCCCAAGGCCGAAGTCATTTGGACAAGCAGTGAGCATCAAGTCCTGAGTGGTAAGACCACCACCACCAATTCCAAGAGAGAGGAGAAGCTTTTAAATGTGACCAGCACACTGAGAATCAACACAACAGCTAATGAGATTTTCTACTGCATTTTTAGGAGATTAGATCCTGAGGAAAACCATACAGCTGAATTGGTCATCCCAGGTAATATTCTGAATGTGTCCATTAAAATATGTCTAACACTGTCCCCTAGCACCTAGCATGATGTCTGCCTATCATAGTCATTCAGTGTTTGTTGAATAAATGAATTAATGAATAACATTATATTTACAAAATGTATCCTAATTCCTCACTTCCATTCATCCAAATCATATTGTTACTTAATAAACATTCACCAGATATTTATTGAATATGCCTTTTGTTCCATGCATTGTAGTACTCATTTGACACACATAGAATAATAAGACTCACGTTCACACTCTTCAGGAAACAGATAAAAAACAAATGAACAAACAAAAAACAGGCAATCCAATACCATGTGGGAAATGCTTTCATACCATGTGGGAAACCTGGGGGAATACCTGAGAGGAATATTCAATTCAGGCCATGTTTCAGGAATCCAAATCCTGGCACATCAGAGCCGCCTCCTTCTTACTAGGGTTTCTGTGGCAGGAAATAAATGGAACGTATTTTTCTATCTTATGCCAAACAGGAGGGACCCTTTCTCCCCTGTGCCTCTCCCAAGGTAGTCTACAATATTTCAACGCTAGCAGTCTGTTTAGTGCACAGGACATGAGGCTGTGTATCCCTGGGCAAACTGCTACACTTCTGTGTGCTTCACTTTCTCTGTAGGATTATAACCTACTGAGCAAGGTTATTGTGGGGGTCAAATTAGCAACAGTGTATGAAAATGATTTGAGACCAGTGCCTGCACAAATTCAACTATTTTTTTTTTATCTCACTACTCTATAGAAGTAGGTAGGGTGGGAGACAGAGTCTGATGGGAGGCTCAGAATGTGAAAGAAGGTGAGGTGAGTGAGCATGATATTTAATATAAACACAAAGATATTCTGAGAAGAGTTTCTCACTTCCCCCGCCCCCAATAGATGTTGACAGGAAAATGCCATGTACTTCAGCAAAAACAGCTGAAAAATTAGACATAAAAGTCAATCAATAGGAAAAGATAATCCAGGATGGTCTTGTGAACAGAAAGAGGGAAAAAAAAGTTTAGAAAATGATGGGGATGCTCTTACTGGGGTATGAGTCCTCAGGTATTCAACTGGCTTTCAGTAAAAGCTAAACTAGTGGGTTCCTGCCATTTAAAAGCTGTTTTATGACAACTTACTTGTTGGGTGGCCTACAGTAACTCACTTAACTGTGCTGAGTCTGTTTCCTCATCTGTAAATTGGGGATTTTTTTAAATAACTGGCATGCCTAACTCATAAAGTTGTTCTGAAACTGAAATAAAACATATATGAACGGGCATTGTAAACTGTAAGTTACGGAAAAAGCTGGCTGTTGTTGTGTCTTTAAAGCTTCACCTGGGTAGTTAGAGATGGATCATGGGTCTCAGTGGAGAGCTGAGCCAGGCAGGAGCTGACTAAGGGTGAGAGGTGGGAGTTAGCAATCTCTGAACATCTGTGTGCCATGGGACCCCTTTTCCTCCTGCATGGTACCCCAGACAAGGAGCCTAGTAAGAGATACTAATGACTTGTTGTCCAGAGATGTTCAAACTGCAGAGAAAGATAAGACAATCAAGCATTGGCCTCCAATCATGATGACAGATAGGAGGAGGTGGGAGCTCCTTAGCAGTGCTGGTTGGTTTTCCATGTTCTACTGTGGGCCGTCTCTGCCATGTACTGTAGGCTACTAACTTCTATATTAAAAAATGCAAGAGGGGCCGGGAGTGGAGGCTCATGCCTGTAATCTCAGCACTGTGGGAGGCCAAGGTGGGCAGATCACTTGAGGTCAGGAGTTTGTAACCAGCCTGGCCAACATGGCGAATCTCTGCCTCTACTAAAAATACAAAAATTAGCCAGATGTGGTGGCGTGCACCCGTAATCCCAGCTACTCGGGAAGCTGAGGCACGAGAATTGCTTGAATCTGGGAGGCGGAGGTTGCAGTGAG
>NW_012103465.1:3782002-3783408 GCF_000951045.1 Mandrillus leucophaeus
ATGAAGGGCTGTTGAATTTTGTCAAAGGCCTTTTCTGCATCTATTGAGATAATCATGTGGTTTTTGTTGTTGGTTCTGTTTATATGCTGGATTACGTTTATTGATTTGCATATGTTGAACAAGCCTTGCATCCAGTTTTTGCCTGTTTGGTATTATATTGGCTGTGTTTGTCATAAATAGCTCTTATTATTTTGAGATACATCCCATCAATACCTACTTTATTGAGAGTTTTTAGCATGAAGGGCTGTTGAATTTTGTCAAAGGCATTTTCTGCATTTATTGAGATAATCATGTGGTTTTTGTCTTTGATTCTGTTTATATGATGGATTATATTTGTTGATTTGCATATGTTGAATCAGCCTTGCATTCCAGGGTTGAAGCCAACATGATCATGGTGGATAAGCTTTTTGATGTGCTGCTGGATTCAGTTTGCCAGTATTTTATTGAGGATTTTTGCACCGATGTTCATCAGGGATATTGGTCTAAAATTCTCTCTTTTTGTTGTGTATCTGCCAGGCTTTGGTATCAGGATGATGCTGGCCTCATAAAATGAGTTAGGGAGGATTCCCTCTTTTTCTATTGATTTAAATAGTTTCAGAAGGAATGGTACCAGCTCCTCTTTGTACCTCTAGTAGAATTCGGGTGTAAATCCATCTGGTCCTGGACTTTTTTTGGTTGGTAGGCTATTACTTATTGCCTCAATTTCAGAGCCTGTTATTGGTCTGTTTAGAGATTCAACTTCTCCTGGGTTAGTGTTGGGAGGCTGTATGTGTCCAGGAATTTATCCATTTCTTCTAGATTTTCTAGTTTATTTGCATAGAGGTGTTTATACTATTCTCTGATGGTAGTTTGTATTTCTGTGGGATCAGTGGTGATATCCCCTTTATCATTTTTTATCACATCTATTTGATTCTTCTCTCTTTTCTTCTTTGTTAGGCTTGCTAGTGGTCTATCACTATTGTTGATCTTTTCAAAAAACAAGCTCCTGGATTAACTGATTTTTGAAGGGTTTTTTGTGTCTCTATCTTCTTCAGTTCTGCTCTGATCTTAGTTATTTCTTGCCTTCTGCTAGCTATTGAATGTGTTTGCTCTTGCTTCTCTAGTTCTTTTAATTGTGATGCTATGGTATCAATTTTAGATCTTTCCTGCTTTCTCTTGTGAGCATTTAGTGCTATAAATTTCCCTCTACACACTGCTTTAAATGTGTCCCAGAGTTTCTGGTATGTTGTGCCTTTGTTCTCATTGGTTTCAAAGAACATCTTTATTTCTGCCTTCATTTCGTTATTTATCCAGTAGTCATTCAGGAAAATGTTGTTCAGTTTCCATGTAGTTGAGTGGTTTTGAGTGAGTTTCTTAATCCTGTATTCTAGTTTGATTGCACTGTGATCTGAGAGACAGTTTGTTAT
>NW_012103465.1:3786023-3794112 GCF_000951045.1 Mandrillus leucophaeus
AATAAATAAATAAATAAATAAATAAATAAATAAATGGAAGTGAAATAATCAAGGCCACCATTTAATACTGAGTAGCCACTCCATGTGGTACTGTGCTAAGCACATTATAAAATATTAGCCTTACAAGAAATGTATTAGCATTTGTATTTTGTACACTGGTTAAGTATCTTGCCCAAGACCTCAAAACTGGTTAAGGGGCAGCAGAATTTAACCCCAGTGCCACCTTTTCAAAGTCTGGGCTTCTTACACTTCTCCATGCTGTTCCCATTTTAACAGACGTATCTCACCATTCCAGCCACTCAAACTTTGGCATTTAAGAAAATTATCCTAAAGCTAAACTAAACTTCAAGGATGACTCTTCTCCTGATGACCCCTTCCCATCAAAACTTTATCTTTAGTCAGTTTGTTTTTGTTTTGTTTTGTTTTTCAGAACTACCTCTGGCACTTCCTCCAAATGAAAGGACTCACTTGGTAATTCTGGGAGCCATCTTTTTACTCCTTGGTGTAGCACTGACATTCATCTTCTATTTAAGAAAAGGTAGTATTTCCTTAATTGCAGTGGTCTCCACTGGGGATGAGGAGGGGGTGAGAATTGGATCATGGCTGCAAGGAAACCTGACTTAACCTCTGCAGGGTGGTGCAAAGGCATTCCACTATTCAACAGTAATTATATTGAAGCTGCATGGGATCACTGGGTGAAGATGAGGTGTAAGGGGTGAGGGACAGGAGAATGGGTATGGATGGAGGTAGAAGATGCAGTGTCATACAGTTTTTTTCTATCATGAAAATAACCACAGACTTACTGTAAAGAAGGAGCTAAAATGCCTGTCATTTTCAGTTGCATTTTAGTTTTGCATTAGTTGCACCCAGCTGGTTTCTGGGTACTCTAAGTAATAAAAATAGTTCCTCTGTAGAACTGTAGTATTTTCACCATAGAGTATTTTGTAAAATTATTGGTAGAGGATGTTACATAATTTGCATGTGTTCCTTTCTCCATTTACCTGTGGGAACAATTAAAATCCAGGAAAATGAGTATATTCAAATAATTTCCTCCCATTTATGATGATTCAGAGTAAATAATTCCTCCGATACTTAGAGAAGTATACCAAGAGATCCAGTGATTGTATAGAGTTGTCTGATGTTAAATAGGGAAGTAGAATATGGAAGGGAATTCCAATAGTCGTTGAAAAATTCCCCACAACCCCTTACATGGGGGAAAGTGGTGTTAACTGAGAGAGTAGAGATACGCTGTTACCAAAAATTATGTTCTTAACAGGATTGAGATAGCCAGAATATAAGGATCAAGTTTCAATGACAGTAAGATCCTGAGATGCAGTTGATTTGCACAAAGAAATAATTGTTGCCAGCTTGCATTTTGAATATTTCTCTGGAAAAAGAGATTAGTTGGCAGTAGAAATGAATAGAAATCAATAGATATTAAAATACCTCAGAATTTGGTTCATCTCTGGGAAAAGATGAAAAGTAAAAGTGTATAGTCCTCAAGAAAATCTGGGATCAAAAGCATGTGCCTTACCCTATTGAATTAATTAACCTCAGAAGTTGGGAACTGTGGCATAAGGATGTCCACCAGACTTCCTAGGGATTACAAATGTTTCATAGAACTTGAAATTTAAACTTGGGTCACTGTATGGGATGTAGAGCTGTGCTATATGGAAATAAAAATGATTTCTTTTTCTCAAGGGAGAATGATGGATATGAAAAAATGTGGCATTCGAGTTACAAACTCAAAGAAGCAACGTGGTAAGAATATCAGAAGGAGTTGAGAAGTAGAAGGCAAAGGAAACAAAAAGCTAAAGCAATAACAAAGAGAAATCCATTAGTCATAATCTCCTCTCCTTTTAAAGAATGCTGGTTCCCTTTTGCCTCACAACTAATACAAGAACTTCTCCACCATCTCAGGAAGTTTAGGGATGGCCTTCAAGAGTAGAGAGTAGGGAGCAGCTCTGTGGAGAGAGGAGAGGAGCAGGGAAGGGGAAGGAGTCAGCTTCTCTTTGCTAATCTGTTGCCCTGCACCCTAGCAGCTCCCTGCAGCAGGGGACAAGGTTGACTTAGGTGGATGGATAATTAATTGATTCTAAAATATTGTGTGTCAGTATTGCATATTGTAATACTATGTTAACTGCGCCATGCACGGTATCTCATTTAATCCCCCACCCCTTGCCATTACCAAAAAGAGAGAGAGAAAAATACTAGAATTATCCTCATTTTACAGTAGAGAAAACAGAGGGTCAAGAAGATAAAGTAAAGTGCCCAAGAACACACAACTGATCACAAATATCAAGCTTGGGGGCCATTAGCCTAACCACAGACCCTTACTCTTAACCCATCTGCTTCAATCCAGTTTGCTACAAATGTTTACATTTATAAACAGGGCAGAAAAGTCTCATCCAGTTTATTGAACTAAGAAGAAAGTTATATTAAGGTTTCTAATTTTTTTTACTGTAGTTAGAAACCAAACTTAACAATGAGCCCAAGTTTAAAGCAGTCTAATTAACTTGACAAGCTCAGGCAAGTTTCATTCTGTGGCCCGTAGCATCATCTGTGTTGTAAAGCTAAGTAGCAAATGTTATTTGGGTCATCCTGGGGGGAAAGTCATCCCAATTTGCTCAAGACTGAGGGGTTTTTCAGGATATCATGTAAGGATAATTGGGTACAAATATAACCTGCTTCTTTCTCTCATTTCAAATGTATCATTTATCATCTCAGCAACTATGAGTTATGTTTTTTATTCGATTTCTTGTTACTTTTTCCCCAGACCGCTCCCCATGAAATTAATATACTATTATCACTCTCCAGATACACAATTGGAGGAGACGTAATCCAGCATTGGAACTTCTGATCTTCAAGCAGGGATTCTCAGCCTGTGGTTTGGGGGTTCGTCAGGGCTGAGCATGACCAGAGGAATGAATGGGCCCGTGGGATGCATGCAGTATGGGACTTAAAAGGCCCAAGCACTGAAAATGGAACCTGGCGAAAGCAGAGGAGGAGAATGAAGAAAAATGAAGTTGAACAGGGAGCGTGGAGGGAGACCTTGATACTTTCAAATGCCTGAGGGGCTCATCGGTGCATGTGACAGGGAGAAAGGATACTTCTGAACAAGGAGCCTCCAAGCAAATCATCCACTGCTCATCTTAGGAAAACGGGTTGAGAATCCCTAATCTGAGGGTCAGTTCCTGCAGAAGTGCCCTTTGCCTCCACTCAATGCCTCAATTTGTTTTCTGCGTGACTGAGGGTCCCAGTGCTGGAACAGTATTTATGTATGAGATTTTCCTATTTATTTTGAGTCTGTGAGGTCTTCTTGTCATGGGAGTGTGGTTGTGAATGATTTCTTTTGAAGATATATTGTAGTAGATGTTACAATTTTGTCGCCAAACTAAACTTGATGCTTAATGACTTGCTCACATCTAGTAAATCATGGAGTATTTGTAAGGTGCTTGGTCTCCTCTATAACTACAAGTACACGTTGGAAGCATAAAGATCAAACCGTTGATTTGTATAAGATGTCACCTTTATTTAACTCATTAATACTCTGATTGACTTAATCTTATTCTCAGACCTCAAGTGTCTGTGCAGTATCTGTTCCATTTAAATATCAGCTTTATAATTATGTGGTACCATACACACATAATCTCCTTTCATCGCTGTAACCACCCTGTTGTGATAACCACTATTATTTTACCCATTGTACAGCTGAGGAAGCAAACAGATTAAGTAACTTGCCAAAACCAGTAAATAGCAGAGCTCAGACTGCCACCCACTGTCCTTTTATAATACAATTTACAGCTATATTTTACTTTAAGCAATTCATTTATTCAAAACCCATTTATTAAGTGCCTTTGCAATATCAATCACTGTACCAGGCATTGAATCTACAGATGTGAGCAAGAGAAAGTACCTGTCCTCAAGGAGCTCGGAGTATAATAAGGAGATTAATAATATATTATTACAATCTAGTCCAGTGTCATAGCATAAGGATGATGTGAGGAGAAAAGCTGAGCAGTGTTGCCAAGAGGAGGAAATAGGCCAATGTGGTCTGGGACAGTTGAATGTATTTAAACATCTTAATAATCAAAGTAATTTTCGTTTACAAAGAGAAGTCAGTACTTAAAATAACCCTGAAAAATAACACTGGAATTCCTTTTCTAGCATTATATTTATCTCTGATTTGCCTTTGCCATACAATTTAATGCTTGTTTATATAGTGTCTGATATTGTTTAACAGTTCTGTCTTTTCTAATTAAATGCTATTAAATTTTAAATTCATACCTTTCCATGATTCAAAATTCAAAAGATCCCATGGGAGATGGTTTGAAAATCTCGACTTCATCCTCCAAGCCATTCAAGTTTCCTTTCCAGAAGCAACTGCTACTGCCTTTTATTCATATGTTCTTCTAAAGATAGTCTACATTTGGAAATGTATGTTAAAAGCATATATTTTTAAATTTTTTTCCCTAAATAGTAACACATTATATGTCTGCTGTGCACTTTGCTATTTTTATTTATTGTAGTGTTTCTTATGTAGCAGATGGAATGAATTTGAAGCTCCCAAGGGTCAGGACACATGCCTTCTTTGTTTCTAAGTTATCTTTCCCATAGCTTTTCATAATCTTTCATATGATTTAGTACATGTTAAATATGTGCTACATATACATTTAGACAACCAGCATTTGTTAAGTATTTGCTCTAGGACTGAGTTTGGATTTATGTTTGCTCAAAAGGAGACCCATGGGCTCTCCAGGGTGCACTGAGTCAATCTAGTCCTAAAAAGCAACCTTATTATTAACTCTGTATGACAGAATCATATCTGGAACTTTTGTTTTCTGCTTTCTGTCAAGTATAAACTTCACTTTGATGCTGTACTTGCAAAATCACATTTTCTTTCTGGAAATTCCAGTAGTGTACCTTGACTGCTAGTTACCCTGTGCCAGAAAAGCCTCATTCGTTGTGCTTGAACCCTTTAATGCCACCAGCTGTCATCACTACACAGGCCTCCTAAGAGGCTTCCTGGAGGTTTTGAGATTCAGATGCCCTGAGAAATCCCAGAGTTTCCTTTTCCTCTTGGCCACATTCTGGTGTCAGTGACAAGGAATACCTTCGCTTTGCCACCCGTCAAGGTTGAAGAAACAGCGTCTCCAACAGAGCTCCTTGTGTTATCTGTTTGTACATGTGCATTTGTACAGTAATTTGTGTGACAGTGTTCTTTGTGTGAATTACAGGCAAGAACTGTGGCTGAGCAAGGCACATAGTCTACTCAGTCTATTCCTAACTCCTCCTTGTGGTGTTGGATTTGTAAGGCACTTTATCCCTTTTGTCTCATGTTTCATCGTAAATGGCATAGGCAGAGATGATATCTAATTCTGCATTTGATTGTCACTTTTTGTACCTGCATTAATTTAATAAAATATCCTTATTTATTTTGTTACTTGGTACACCAGCATGTCCATTTTCTTGTTTATTTTGTGTTTCATAAAATGCTTAGTTTAACATCCCGGTGGAGAAAGTTACTTGGAATATTTGCAGCCTGCTTACTAGTTCTTTCTTCATTGCTTCTGTGTTTATACACCATGCTTTTGAATCCTGCACAATGAAAAAAGTATCAAAAGAATTTATTTTAAAAAAGAACGTACTGAAAATTTTCATTCTCTCTCATTCAGCAGCTTCTCTTTGGACCATACCAAGAAGAGTCAAAATCCTGTCATCTACATTGAAGATCTAAGGGAGAGAGGGTGGGAGAGAAGGAGTGGAATTCAATAGAACTACAGGGAAACAAAGGGACTTACCTCTAAGAAAGTACTTTTCCCAGATCTGTAAACGGGTATGCAATCCAGTGCATATGAAGCTGGATGTATTGCAATCTTCAAGTTTTGAAAACAAAGCGAGAAGCCTAGAACTAAGCCAGGTTGAGGATTTAGGGCTAGCAATGGTTAGGACCCTAGATCTGTGGTTTTAAAACAAGCATGACAAAACTTATCATTCAAGGAATTATAGACCTTTTAATGTGTTATCCGGTTAGATTTTAGTCAGAAATTCCGTTTTAAAAGTCTTTATCACTTGTTTGAATCAGATACTCTCAAAGGATTATAATGGCTATTCTAAGAATATGAGTTTGACTGTAGATGTTTTTGTTTGTTTGTTTGTTTGTTTTTGAGACAGAGTTTTGCTCTTGTCGCCCAGGCTGGAGTGCAATGGCACTATCTCAGCTCACTGCAAACTCCACATCCAGGTTCAAGTGATTCTCCTTCCTCAGGCCCTCGAGTAGCTGGGATTACAGGCACCTAACACCACTCCTGGCTAATTTTTGTATTTTAGTAGAGACAGGGTTTCACCATGTTGGCCAGGCTGGTCTCGAACTCCTGACCTCGGGAGATCCACCCACCTCAGCCTCCCAAAGTACTGGGATTACAGGCCTGAGCCACCATGCCTGGCCTCTAGATGTTTTCAGTAGTAATGACGATGCACTATTTTTGCTAGCCCTTGGGCAGTCAAAGCAATAAATATGGGTGCTAGACATCAGGATATCTGGCCTTCCTAATCAGGAAAGAATATGGAGAACTATTCTTCCTGGCTTGCCTTGGTGGTATGGAAATTTTGTGACATTTGAGGGGTCTGTATTATAGAAAAGTTAATATGAAAATGGTCCATAAGCTTTCATTAAACTTTTGCTCTAGTCTCTTTTACAAGCGTGTGACTGTCTGCCACAAGTAGGCCTAATATAATTTTTAAGTTTTATTTTATTTTTAATTGACACATAATTGACTTTTTTATTATTATACTTTAAGTTCTAGGGTACATGTGCACAATGTGCAGGTTTGTTACATATGTATACATGTGCCATGCTGGTGTGCTGTACCCATTAACTCATCATTTACATTACATATATCTCCTAATGTTATCCCCACCACCTCCCCCAACCCCATGACAGGCCCCAGTGTGTGACGTTCCCCATCCTGTGTCCAAGTGTTCTCATTGTTCAATTCCCACCTATGAATGAGAACATGCAGTGTTTGGTTTTCTGTCCTTGCAACAGTTTCCTCAGAATGATGGTTTCCAGCTGCATCCATGTCCCTACAAAGGACACAAACTCATCCTTTTTTATGACTGCATAGTATTCCATGGTGTGTATGTGCCACATTTTCTTAATCCACTCTATCATTGATGGACATTTGGGTTGGTTCCAAGTCTTTGCTATTGTGAATAGTGTCACAATAAACATATGTGTGCATGTGTCTTTAGAGCAGCATGATTTGTAATTCTTAGGGTATATACCCAGTAATGGGATTGCTGGGTCAAATGGTATTTCTAGTTCTAGATCCTTGAGGAATCGCCACACTGTCTTCCACAATGCTTGAACTAATTTACACTCCCACCAACAGTGTAAAAGCGTTCCTATTTCTCCACATCCTCTCCAGCACCTGTTTTTTCCTGACTTTTTAATGATTGCCATTCTAACTGGTGTGAGACAGTATCTCACTGTGGTTTTGATTTGCATTTCTCTGATGGCCAGTGATGATGAACATTTTTTCATGTGTCTGTTGGCTGCATAAATGTCTTCTTTTGAGAAGCGTCTGTTCATATCCTTTGCCCACTTTTTGACGGGGTTGTTTGATTTTTTCTTATAAATTTGTTTCAGTTCTTTGTAGATTCTGGATATTAGCCCTTTGTCAGATGGGTAGATTGAAAAAATGTTCTCCCATTCTGTAGGTTGCCTGTTCACTCTGATGGTAGTTTCTTTTGCTGTGCAGAAGCTCTTTAATTTAATTAGATCCCATTTGTCAATTTTGGCTTTTGTTGCCATTGCTTTTGGTGTTTTAGTCATGAAGTCCTTGCCCATGCCTATGCCCTGATTGGTATTGCCTAGGTTTTCTGCTAGGGTTTTAGTGGTTTTAGGTATAACATTTACGTCTTTAATCCATCTTGAATTAATTTTTGTATAAGGTGTAAGGAAGGAATCCAGTTTCAGCTTTCTACTTATGGCTAGCCAGTTTTCCCAGCACCATTTATTAAATAGGGAATCCTTTCCCCATTTCTTGTTTCTCTCAGGTTTCTCAAAGATCAGACGGTTGTAGAT
>NW_012103465.1:3796812-3827198 GCF_000951045.1 Mandrillus leucophaeus
TTAGTTGATGCAGTTTCTTCCTAGCATTGATGGTCTTTACAATTTGGCATGTTTTTGTAGTGGCTGGTACCGGTTGTTCCTTTCCATGTTTAGTGCTTCATTCAGGAGCTCTTGTAAGGGAGGCCTGGTAGTGACAAAATCGCTCAGCATTTGCTTTTCTGTAAAGGATTTTATTTCTCCTTCACTTATGAAGCTTAGCTTGGCTGGGTATGGGATTCTGATTGTTGAAAATTCTTTTCTTTAAGAATGTTGAATATCGGCCCCCATCTCTTCTGGCTTGCAGAGTTTCTGCCGAGAGATCGGCTGTTAGTCTGATGGGCTTCCCTTTGTGGGTAACCCGACCTTTCTCTCTGGCTGCCCTTAACATTTTTTCCTTCATTTCAACTTTGTTGAATCTGACAATTATGTGTCCTGGGGTTGCCCTTCTCGAGGAGTATCTTTGTGGCATTCTCTATATTTCCTGAATTTGAATGTTGGTCTGCCTTGCTAGGTTGGGGAAGTTCTCCTGAATAATATCCTGAAGAGTGTTTTCCAACTTGGTTCCATTCTCCCTGTCACTTTCAGGTACACCAGTCAGACATAGATTTGGTCTTTTCACATAGTTCCATATTTCTTGGAGGTTTTGTTCGTTTCTTTTTACTCCTTTTTTGCTAAACTTCTCTTCTCGCTTCATTTCATTCATTTGATCTTCAGTCACTGATACCCTTTCTTCCACTTCATTGAATCGGCTATGGAAGCTTGTGCATGCATCATGTAGTTCTGATGCCATGGTTTTCAGCTCCATCAGGTCATTTAAGATCTTCTCAATGCTGTTTATTCTAGTTAGCCATTCATCTAATCTTTTTTCAAGGTTTTTAGCTTCTTTGTGATGGGTTCAAACATCCTCCTTTAGCTCAGAGAAGTTTGTTATTACTGATTGTCTGAAGCCTTCTTCTCTCAATTCGTCAAAGTCATTCTCCATCCAGCTTTGTTCCATTGCTGGTGAGGAGCTGTGTTCCTTTGGAGGAGAAGAGGCACTCTGATTTTTAGAATTTTCAGCTTTTCTGCTCTGGTTTCTCTCCATCTTTGTGGTTTTATCTACCTTTTGTCTTTGATGATGGTGATGTACAGTGGGGGTTTTGGTGTGGATGTCCTTTCTGTTTGTTAGTTTTCCTTCTAACAGTCCGGACCCTCAGCTGCAGGTCTGTTGGAGTTTGCTGGGGGTCCACTCCAGACCCTGTATGCCTGGGTATCACCAGCGGAGGCTGCAGAACAGCAAATATTGTAGAACAGCAAATGTTGCTACCTGATCCTTCCTCTGGAAGCTTCATCTCAGAGGGACACCTGACCATATGAGGTGTCAGTTGGCCCCTACTGGGAGGTGCCTCCCAGTTAGGCTACTTGGGGGTCAGGGACCCACTTGACGAGGCAGTCTGTCCATCCTCAGATCTCAAACTCTATGCTGGGAGAACCACTACTCTCTTCAAATCTGTCAGACAAGGACGTTTAAGCCTGCAGAAGTTTCTGCTGCCTTTTGCTCAGCTATGCATTGCCCCCAGAGGTGGAGTCTACAGAGGCAGGCAGGCCTCATTGAGCTGCAGTGGGCTCCACCCAGTTTGAGCTTCCCAGCTGCTTTGTTTACCTACTCAAGCCTCAGCAATGGCAGACGCCCATCCCCCAGCCTCACTGCTACCTTGCAGTTCGATATCAGACTGCTGTGCTAGCAGTGAGCGAGGCTCCATGGGCGTGGGACCCTCCAAGCCAGGCATGGGTTATAATCTCCTTATGTGCCATTTGCTATGACTGTTGGAAAAGTGCATTATTAGGGCAGGAGTGTCCTGATTTTCCAGGTACCATATGTCATGGCTTCCCTTGGATAGGAAAGGGAATTCCCCAACCCCTTGCACTTCCCGGGTGAGGCGATGCCCCACCATGCTTTGACTCACCTTCCATGGGCTATACCCACTGCCCGACAAGCCCCAGTAAGATGAACCCGGTACCTCAGTTGAAAATGCAGAAATCAACCATCTTCTGCATTGCTCACGCTGGGAGCTGTAGACTGGAGCTTTTCCTGTTCGGCCATCTTGGAACCTCCCTACCCATTTTCCATAATTGACATATTTATAGGGTACAGTGTAATGTTTTGATAGAAGTATACATTGTGTAATTATTAGGGTAATTAGCATATTCATCTCCTCAAACATTTATCATTTATTTGTGGTGAGAACATTCAAAATCTTCTCTCCTAGTTATTTTGAGTTATACAATATAATATTGTTAACCATAGTCACCCTATATATTAGTCCATTTTCACAGTGTTATAAAGATACTACCTGAGACTAGGTAATTTATAAAGGAAAGATGTTTAATTGACTCAAAGTTCTGCATGGTTAGGGAGGCCCCAGGAAACTCACAATCATGGTGGAAGGAGAAGCAGGCACCTTCTTCACAAGGCAGTAGGAGGAGAGAGAGCAAAGAGGGAAGAACCATTTATGAAACTATCAGATGTTATGAGAATTCACTCACTATCATGAGAACAGGATGGGGGAATCCACCCCCATGATACAATCACCTCCCTCCCTCAACACGTGGGTATTACAGGTTTCTCCCACAACATGTGGGGATCACAATTTGAGATGAGATTTGTGTAGGGACAGAGCCACACCGTATCGCCCTACTATGCAATAGAACACTAGAACGTATTCCTTCTATCTAACTGTAAGTTTGTACCTGTTGACCAATCTCTACTAATCTCCCCTCCTCATGCCCCCAACCTCCTCCAGCCTCTGGTAACCACTATTCTACTTTCTACTTCTGTAAGATCAACCTTTTAAAATTCCACATATGAGTGAGATCATTTAGTATCTGTCTTTCTTTGCCTGGCTATTTCACTTAACATAATTATCTGCTAGTTTTATCCATGTTGCCACAAATGACAGGATTTCATTTATTATGACTGAATACTATTCTATGGGGTGTGTGTGTATACATTTTCTTTCTTTCTTTTTTAAGAGATGGAGTCTTGCTATGTTGCCCAGGCTGCCGTGAACTCCTATCCTCACACTACAGCCTCCAGAGTAGCTGGGAATATAGGCATGCGCCACTGCACCTGGCTTATATAACACCTTTTCCTTATCCATTTATCTGTTGATGGACACTTAAGTTGATTCCTAGCTTGACTATTGTGAATAGTGCTGCAATAAACCTAGCAGTGTAGATGTCTATTTATGTCTTTAACTATTTTATTTATATATTCTTTATTTATTTAACTATTTTAAAGCTGAGAAATTCAAAATTAACTTTTGTTCTATTGATATAGTTGGTCAAATTTGTGAAGACAGATACACCCTGTTTTTAGAATTTTTCCTATCCCAGGCTTCCAAAGTTTCAAGAAAATTGATACAATAAACCAACTTGTTCCTATTATAATTTAAACATTTCCAAAATTATTTCAATTTTAAAAGAAGTTAAAGTTTGACCAATGAAACAATTTCAATGGTGGGGTTTCATTATGAATTTAATCATGATATTCACTATTTATTGAGCATGTACCTTATGCCAGGTCTTCATCTGTCAATCATCTCTTCTTTCTGCAAATAGAAGACTTAGCAAGCTTGGAGTAAGTCATGAATGCTAACATATATGAGATCAAATAGTCTCTTTCTAGGACACTGAAGGTCTTTGGGGACTTAAAAACTCGATTACAATGATTCAGGCATATAGGAGAAAATTGCAAAACACACACACACACAAAAAAAAAAAAAAAAAAAAAAAAACAGCAAAGAACTATTTGTACATGCCAGGAAACACTGCTTTAAGAGTTGCTTCACTCTAGGTGATTATGAAAGGAAAAAAAAAATCTAACTGTAGTGAAGTTAAAAAATGTACATATATTTGGGAAGAATAGGAAACTTCACTGAAGGCCTGGAGTCAGTCAAACTCAAGTTCCAATCTTCTTAGATGTAAGTTAACTTCACTGAACCTGTTTACTTTAAAAATTCCTGTTTTAATTAAAAATTCAATCACTATTAAAATTATGTTTTTTAATTAAAAATACTTTAAAAGTTAAAGTGTAGAGTTTTTCTATTTATCTTAAATATTAAAATAATTGTGAATTAAAGTTGTGCCAGCTAGAAGACCTAAATTGATAGGCTTAATAATTTTGGAACTTTTCTTAATGTCAAAGTTAACTAGAACTTCTTTTCTTTTTCAAATTACACATTTAAAATTCCAGCATCAGTTCCTTTTTGAGTCATCTAGGCCTCTCACATCAGTAAATATTGAGCTCCTGTAAAGCTGAAGTTACTTACGTAGTAACATAACTTACTTAAGGGCGATTTGTAAATGTTTATTTTGGATAAGCTATGTTTTATTTTGTTCTGCTTTTGAGAAAGATGCTTCTCATTCCTTGCTAATTTCAAACAAGCAACTTTCTAATGGAAAACAATTATTTTTATAACTCAAGTTAAATATTTCTGTCTATTCTTTACTCAAATTGAAAATAAGACATAAAACACAATGACCCTCCTTGCCTTGGTTTCTAACTTTTCAGAGGTGAACACACCATAAATGGTAACTAACTTACAGTAGTGCCCACTGTATCCACTAAGCATTATGGAGAATACAGAGATGACCCAGACATGCACCCTGACCTTAAAAAAATCAAAGATTGAAACATATCATGATTTACAGGCATAGCTCCTCCTCTTCCAAAGATAAAACAATACAAAAGACACAAATAACAGTGATTGTCAGAAATACAGACACCAAGTGTTAAAGTGTCAGAAAATAACTAGGGCAGCTTGAACTCAACCTTTGCACTCTCTACCACTTGAATTATATTTTATCAAACTTTTGTTAAGTTAGTTCATGTATTTTGGTGCCTCAGTGGTTCTAATCCAACCATCCTATTTTTGTAGATCCATCTGTCCCAGTGCTGTATCACAGCACTAGAACACATGGAAGAGATTTAACAAATAGTGTTAGCTATGATATGTATGTATTAGTATGTATTACATGTCAGGCAGTGTTCTGAGTTCCTTACTTGTACTCATTCATTTAGCCTTCCCAATAACCCTATGAGGAAAGTTATTATTGTCTTCTCTTGACAGATGCAGAAACTAAGCCACAGAAAGTTTAGGTAACTTGGCCGAAGTCATGCTACTAATAAGTTATGGCCCCAGGATGTGAGCATAGTTCGACTTCACAGTTTGCTCTTATACCCTACACTATGCTACCCCTGAATAATTATTTGAGTCATGTTAATGAAGGGATTTTAAAATTTGATGGTATTGGAACAGTAGAGTAAGCTGATACTTCCCTGGGTTGGACAACTCCAGAAGCAGTCTGATGTTTGTTTGCCAGTATATTTTTGTTTTTCTAGGCAATGAGGGCCAATCTCACTAGTACTTCTGTAGACAGTCTAGTATATGTCTTTCAGTGAACCTTTGAACTCATTTTCTGTTTGGTATATATCTGATGGTACAATTGCTGAATTCTTGGTATATATATAAGAATAGAATTTCTAGGTCATAGTATAGGACTGCTGGAAACTGTACCAATTTGCATTCCCACTAGCAGGGTATAGGAGGTCCAGTTGCCTTGCATTTTTCCCAATATTTTCTGTCTCTTTCATTTTAGGTGACTACGTAGAAACATCACATTTTGGTTTTAATTTGCATGACTCTGATGACTAATGGAGTCGAGCTCATTTTCATATATTTTTAGTCATTTGTCAATAAAGTTTTATGAATGTCTTTTCAAGGGGTTTGCCCACTTTTAAAATTAGGTTGTCTGTCTTTTTGATTGTGGAGGAATTCTTACCATATTCTAGATACAAGCCCTTTGTCAGAGACATAAACTGAAGACTTCTTCTCCCATTCTATAGGATGTCTGTTCTCTCTTAATGGAGTCTTTTGAGGAACTGAAGTTCTTACTTTACATAGTTCAATTTACCAATTTTTTTCTTCATTGCTAGCACTTTTTTGTGTCCTGTGTAAGCAAACTTTGCCTACTCCAAGGTCATGAAGATTTCTTCCATGTTTTCTTCTAAATCTCTATCATTTATTTTTCACATTTAGATCTGTAATCCTTCTGGAATTATTTTTTGCATATGGTGTGAGATAGGAGTTAAAATACATTTCTATGTGTACATTCAATTGTCCCTACACCATTTACTGAAAGGACCATCCTTTCCCCCACTATACTGCAGTGTCACCTTTCTCATAAACTAGTTGACTATATCTGTACCTATGTCTCTATCTATGTCTATCTACCTACCTGTCTATATCTGTTTATGAAGTGTGTTCTATTACATTGATCAGCTCATTTGTTTTTTATGTCTAGGAAATTTTGCTAAAGCAGTATTAATGAGTTTGAATCTTGCCTCTTGGGGCTGTGACAATGCTTCAGGTTGTGATTCTTCACCTGTGGCCCTAGCCATGCCATGACACCCATCGAGGCATCCATCCTGTGAGTATCTATGCAATGCCTAACAAAGATAACCTCAGCTGGGCTTGGTGGCTCATGCCTGTAATCCCAGCACTTTGGGAGGCCAAGGCACACAGATCACTTGAGCCCAGGAGTTCGAGACCAGCCTGAGTAACATGGCAAAACCCCATCTCTACAAAAAATTAAAAAATTAGCTCAGCATGGCGGCATGCACCTGTAATCCTAGCTACTCAGGAAGCTGAAGTAGGAGGATTGCTTGAGCCTGGGTTGTCGAGGCTGCAGTGAGCTGAGATCACACCACTGCACTCCAGCCTGGGTGACAGAGTGAGACTGTTGGAAAAAACAAACAAACAAAAAGATAACCTCTATTTCCCACTGCTTTCCCTTCTCACCCTCATCCCAAGTTTCTGTCTTTTCTTTGAATTTGTTATTTGACGTTCCACAAATATAAAAGTACACTTGTATCATTTATTTTAGGTATTGGATATATTCCCTTCCTTGTGTATTATTTTAAAAGCAGCTGAATAAAGAATTTACCTTTGTTGTTGTTGTTGTTGTTTTTGTTTTTTGAGACTGAGTCTCGCTCCATTGCCCAGGCTGGAGTGCAGTGGCATGATCTCGGCTCACTGCAACCTCCGCTTCACAGGTTCAAGTGATTCTCCTGCCTCAGCCTCCCAAGTAGCTGGGACTACAGGTACATACCACCACGCTCAACTAATTTTTTTTTTTTTTGTATTTTTAGTAGAGACAGGGTTTAACGTAGCCTTCAAATAATTTTTTTAACTACAAATTCCGTGGCTTTTGATTTTTCAAAAAGAGTCTCCACTCTTACCTAAAACTGTAATGGGTATTTGAATTCTAGAAGGAGGTGATTTTATTCAAACTGATAATCACTATAAAACATTATGTGTTTTCTACTGCAAATAGAAATACAGTGTATACAGATGTTTGTTAGACATCTCTAATAAAAAAAATGAGTATTGCGTATAACCAGGCCTTCCTAGAATGTTTGCCCACAGCCACAGTGTTGTAGCAGTTCATATTATCTCTCTCATGGTCACATGTTAGGAGTAGAGTCATGCAGCAGTATGCAAAGCTAATCCCCTGTTGGGATGCCTGTTGGCTTCAGATTAGCTCTCTTATCAGGCAAAACAGAGACTATGGGCAAGGAAGGCCCAACATTTTCTCACTTCTGTTAATGGCTTATCAAATTCCCAGTCACAAAAGTTAAAACCTTAGAACAATCTTTTACTCCTCTCTCTTTCCCATGGCACAGCTTTAATATTTACTGAATCTTCTTTTATAGAATCATTTTTTCCGGTTCCTTTTTTGTGAATTTATTGTTACTGTTCTCTCTCAAACTTCATATAGGATGTTGTCAGTGACTTAAGCAATAAGAAAAATCATTATCACATAAAACAAAACAAAACAAAACACACAAACAAAAAAACAAACTATATACACACACACACACAGGTAGGATGGCCCTGTCCCTGCTTCTCTATGATCCTCTTTGTTCTACCCTACTGGTGGATCTATACCTAAGCTGGCAGCAAGATAGCTTGGCAGTTCCAGGTTACACCTAGCAGACCACACCTCATGTCTCACTGGCCAGAGTCAGGTCACATACCCATCTTTAAGACAGTTGTTGGCAAGGAGTTACCCTGGAGCCAGGGATGAAACCATCTTCCCCTGAGTCACATGGGAAAGGACACCTAAACAAAATCAGGGTCTTGTCACCATAGGGAATGGGCTCTGAATGCTGGTGGATAATCCACAGTGTCTGCTCCGGACTCTAACTACCTCACTTTGAATAACTGCAGCCACCTCTTAACTGTGGTCCCTGCCTCCAGTTTTTGGCTCCATTTTCTCAACATGTATAATGAAGCCAGTACAATCCTCCTTAAACACACTCCTGTCATGACAGCACTTTCTTGGTCAGGGGGCCTAGGTGGCTTCAATGTGACTGATGGACAAAGTTCGAACACCTTAGCTCCCCATTCAAGATGTCCACAACCAGACTCCAATCTATCCCTTATCCTTCTTTCTCTCTAGTTCCTTATAACAGGGGTGGTAGTAAATATATCAGGCTTTGTGGGCCATGTGGTCTCTGTCACAATTACAGTACTCTTCCCCTCATCTGTACAGTTCAATAAGTTGTTTTCAGAAGAAGAAGAAGAGAGAGAGACCACATTCATATCACTTTTATTACAGTACATTGTTATAATTGTTCTCTCTTTTTTTTTTTTAACTGTATCTCGCTATGTTGCCCAAGCTGGTCTTGAACTCCTGGGCTCAAGTAATCCACACACCTCAGCCTTCCAAAGCGCTGGAATTACAGGCATGAGCCACTGCACCTGGCCCAAATTGTTCTATTTTATTAGTAGTAATTGTTGTTAATCTCTTCCTGTGCCTTATGTATAAACTTTATCTTTTCTTTGAATTTGCTTATCTGTCTTTCCACAACTATAAAAGTATACTTTTACCATTTATTTTATGTATTGGCTATCTCCCTAGACAAATAATAGGTATGTATGTATAGGAAAAAACACAGTATGTTTAGGGTTTGGTACTATCCACAGTTTCAGGCATCCACTTGGGGGTCTTGAAACATAACCCCTACAGATAAGAAGTGGACTACTGTAGTCAGTTCTTCCCTTGTAGTGCAAAAGCAGCCATGCACAATACAAAACAAATGAATGTGACTGAAGGAGATCATTTTGGCTGCAGTGTGGAGGAAGAACTAAAAGGACATGGAAGCAGGAGGACAGCCAGGGGATGGGTGTCGTAAGCCTGGAAAATGTGATGGTAATACAAGTATGTCAAGCCCGCAGATCCTGACAGCAAGCATGCCTACCTGACTTGTACCCGGGGAGAGGAGGTAACAGTGATTCTGGCCTATTCTTATTTCACTCCCTTTCTAGTGCCACTTTTCTGGGCTTTTTTACTGTATGTTATGCAGGCTATATGCTGTATCTAATAGCCCTTGTAAACAGCCTTAAATCCTTTCTAAACATCCTGGATAGTCCTAGAATCCTAGAATATGGATTCTTTCTTGGTTTCAAAACTGATTTTGTTATATTGCCTGGAAAGAAGAAATGTTTTTATCGTAGAGGGTTGGTATTTCTGGGTAGGTTGATTCGAAGGATTAAGTTGTGAGGGCAGTTGGGACTTTTAGAGAAAGTGGATCCAGAAAATCTAAATTGTTACTAAGAAATATTGATGAGTGTAGGTCATGGAGCTCAGAAAGAAGTTTCTCTTTGATATTTTTTCTAAACTATGTGAAAGGGAAGCAATGGGAAATTCTGTGGACGGAGTCAGGAAAGCCTCAAGTAGGGTGGCTAGGAAAGGTGGAGGAGTTGCTACTAGGGAACCGAGGAGTGAATGTGGAGAGGGTGAAATGAGACAGGAGGCTACTTCCTCAAAGGTCAGGACAGTTATGAGAATGCTCTGGTTTGAACTTCAAGATGTTACTGGAAATGAATAACTACAAATACATGCATGTTTATGCACACACACATACACAAACACACAAAACTATTGAAAAGAATATGTAGCAAATATGTTTTGTGAGTGAGCTTGTATCTAGTTAAAGTACCATGATTATCTTTAAAATCTCTTGCTAGAGGAGGAGTGTTGACTGCCCAGTGTGGGCGTGGATAGGGAATGAATATCCTGGCTGTTGTATCCATAATTGAAACGCACTGTGCCTCACCTTCACACCAGCCGTTACAGCCGTGCCAATCTCCCTCCTGTCAACTGCACAATAGCTTGTTGACTCTGCCTAATCTTTGGTCAGTTTCCCAGATATCCTTGTCTCTTCATTCTTAGTACATCACATCATTACTCAGACCTCTTCCCTGGGCCCCTGGCAGCTTTAAGTACCTCATTCAGCCTAACCATTTTCCTGTGTTCTTGAGCAGTGAGGTCATAATTTCACAACCTTGGATATACACTGCATGAAGTAAAATGTTTACTAGATCAGATGAATTAACATTTTTAGGAAGTTCATAATTGATGGAGACAAATTACATGTGTACAATACATCAACACACACACAGAATGTGCACATTCAGGAGAGATTAATAATGTATATGTCTATTAGATATAAAGCAGCTGTAGCCTATGAAGAAAGGACAGAAGAAACAGGGAGGGACAGGAACTAGAGTCAACAAAGAAGAAAAGCAAAGATACCCACATACATCCTACTTATAATGCAAAGCTTGTCACTGTTGGATAACATCACAAATCCCCCAGCTAAAACCCCCAATTTTTCTGTCCCTAAAGGTATCTTTCTGGTTCTCAATCCCAGGCCAGGTGGGGCTCCATTTAACTCTCTTTTGTTTAATCCACTTTTGATCACTCTTAGGAAGTTTCACTTTGCTCAACAAGCTCAAGATTGATCACCTCTGACTTTATCTGTTTATATTAGGAGTGTCTGGTTGAAGATAGAATCACAGATGCCCATTATTACCAGTATTATAACAATAAAGAGAAGCAATAGTAAATAAAGGAAACCCAGAGCCAGATTATGGGGGTTTAAATCTGTTTTCCCACTTTTGTGATGTTCGACCTTCAGCAAATTATCTACCTTCTCTGCGCCTCCATTTCCCTATTCATAAAATGGAAACAATGAAAGTATCTACCTCCTAGGGTTTTTGTGAGAGTTAAATGGGTTGATACACATAAAGTACTTGGACCTGCCCTGGAATATTTAGACCTCTGTGAATGGTAACCTGTATTACTGCTTTTCTCTTCAGTTAGGAATGACTAAATGTTGCAGTAAACTGCACATTCTGTTGACCCTTCCTGGTCACTGCTCACCCATCCCAAGCCTGTGTGATGGAATGTTCAACTCTGAAATGGTATCTAAGTGGCCAGGAAGAAAGGCTGGAGGGAAATGTGTAGACCAGCTGACCTCTATTTTAGGTTGAAGGTCTAGGCATTTCCTCTCCTTTCTCTACCTGTGAGAGGAGCTAACCAGAGCTGGCCAAGCCATGATGCAGTACCTCCTGCGGCCATTTCCTTCCAGCCTCTATTCATCTTTTACCACTCTCTAGCCAGCAGAAGCTGGTGAGTCTTGTGGTTACCACTCTTGTTTGTTGCCCCACATGCCAGCTTCATTTTCTCAGGATCACTGCCAGGCAATAAGGGAAGTTTGGGGCCTGAAAAAATCTGCCCCAAGCCTGCGTGGAGCAAAATACCCTTGGACATTATACCCGCAGAAGGTTCCTCAAAATTATGTGACATTTTTCAGCTGATTGAACTTCCCTAACCTGACTTCCTGGAAAAGCCAAGAATTCAGAGAAAATGTAGGGCACTGACAAACCAATGAAGAGGTGAGTAAATTCTCCCGGAGTCCCCTGTCAGGACTGAAAAATGTTGTGTGAAACCTGTGGGCAGGGATAACCTCCAAATATTTGCCCTCCCACAAACTGTCCATAGGCCTAGCTGTCCTCCCATAGCTAGGTCCCAAATTGTTGCAAAAGCCGTATCCATGTAGATCCTGTCAAACTAGCTAACTGGCCAATCTGTTTTCCCACAATATGAGTTACCTTACTGGGACGTGTGTCCTCAGGTATATGCACTTTGATCCAGTTACAGCAAGTTACCCCAAGGAAATAATCAGACAAGGGCATAGAGCTGATTGTGAAGGGTCATTCATGGTGCCGATGGTTTTGTAATATCAACTCTTACAAATTAGAAGCAACCTAAATTGCCATCACTAGGGGATGGCTTAAACAAATTATGGTATACGCATACAATAAAATACTTATGAGTCTTTACAAATAATCATGGGGTCTGTAATTACCAACATGGAAAAATGCCCATGATACCCTTGAAAAGTGATAAAACACTTCAATGAATTACATTCTGATATAATGGTACTTATTAAAATTGCATTCATCAATGAGAACACTTGGACACAGGGTGGGGGAACATCACACACCGGGGCCTGTCATAGGGTGGGGGGAGGGGGGAGGGATAGCATTAGGAGATATACCTAATGTAAATGATGAGTTAATGGGTGCAGCACACCAACATGGCACATGTATACATATGTAACAAACCTGCATGTTGTGCACATGTACCCTAGAACTTAAAGTATAATAATAATAATAAAATAACTAAATAAATAAAATTGCATTTATATGAATGGTACCTATTAAAATTGCACTGATCTTCAATTTTAACAAGTACCATTATATCAAAATGTGTCCAGGGATCTATAGAGAATTATGTTCACAAAAATACTGACAGCAATTATCTCTGTGGTTATTTGGGTAATATTTACTTTTTTTTTTTTTTACTTTTTTGGTATTTAAAAAATACTTAGCAATGATACAAGGCGCTATCTGAAAAAAACTAAACTTTTTAAAATAAAATTTGAGGGGAAAATGAACTAAGTTAGTAATGTTTTGGGAATAAGATCTTGGGTTGGCCACACCAAGCAGGTAACAGCATAAGGATAAGATAATTAACATTTATTGGGCACTTATTATATGCCAGCAACCCCCGTTCTAAGCACTTTCCATGCATCAACTCATTTCATTTGCACAACTCCACAAAGCAAGCTGTTTATGGTGCCCATTTTACAGATAATGAAATGAAACAGGCACCAAGAGAGGAAGCCATTTGTTTGAAGTCTTACGGCTTGTAGGAGGTGAAACAGATTTAGACAGAAGTCTGCCTCCAAAAACTCTGACTGTGACCCCTGCAGAGGAGGAGGGAAGGTGCTGAGGTCAGAGGAGGAGTGAGGAATGATGAGGGGAGTGGAGGGGGCAGAGGTGGCTGCTGATGGTGGGGAGCAAGACACTGTCCTCTTCCCCCTGCAGTTCCTGAAGGATCTTCATTCTCCCACTGGCCACCCGTTTACCTAACCTCTCTAAAGCCTTAGTTTCCTCTCTATGCCATATACAGTCCTGGAAGCCACTTCTACTGTAGCACATATACAGCCGCCACCATCATCACCAGCATCCCACTTCTGGCTGAGAGACACAGGCTCCAGTGTCTCCCAGTGTGCAAGTTGTCAGAGCAGGCTGGAAGAGGAGTGGGCATTCTGTCTCTACTGTAGAATGACCACCCCGAAGGATAATTCTGCTCACTTATTATTCTCCTCACTGGACAGGAGCCCCTGGAAGCAGAGACAATATCTGATGCACCTCTGCATTCCCACTACCTGGAACATAAAGTCGCTCAATAAATAAGCATCCCTGTTGAATGAATAACTGGAAAGTACAGTCATGTGGCCTTATGATTCCAGAGTAACAAGTAGGAAAAGCAACACTTGCATATTAATTTCTTTATTTTTTGTTTCTGTTTTCTACCTTATCTGGCACAGAGTTCAGAGTAAGTACAGTCATTAAAGAAGTCACTAATTTTTAACATGCCACTTAAGCAAAAGGAGCAAGAAGGCCTTAGATTTCAAAACAATATGTTTCTAGCATTTTATGGCTTTTTTTTTTTTTTTTTTTTTTTTTTTTGAGACAGGGTTTCACTCCTGTTTCCCAGGCTGGAGTGCAATGGTGCGATCTTAGCTCACTGCAGCCTACCAGGCTCAATAAATTCTCCTGCCTCAGCCTCCCAAGTAGCTGGTACTATAGGCACATGCCACCACACCCAGCTGATTTTTGTATATTTTGTAGAGATAGGGTTTCACCATGTTTCCCAGGCTGGTCTTGAATTCCTGAGCTCAAATGATCTGGCCACCTTGGCCACCCAAAGTGCTGGGATTACAGGTGTGAGCCACCACACCCAGCCAAATTCTACGCTTTCTATATAAATTATAAAATGTCATTTACAAAACTCTGTTCAGACATTTTATCGCCAAGGCAGAGAGAGTGGTTAAATCACAGAGCTAGTAAGCAGTAGCACCAAATCCAGCTTCTCTGTCCTTGGTGTCAACTGCTCTTTCTACTTTCCACATAACTCCATCCCTCCAGCCAGTCACAATGGTTTCTAAAAGTGGACCTGCCTTTCCAGTTATTCATTCAACAGAGGATGTTTATTTATTGAGCAACTTTATGTTCCAGGTAGTGGGAATGCAGAGGTGCATCAGATATTGTCTCTGCTTCCAGTGTCTACCGTCCAGTGAGGAGAATAACAAGTGAGCAGAATTATCCCTCATGGTGGTCTTTCTACAGCAGAGACCTGCCTTAATTCTGTTGCTTTAGGTGAGATCAACTTACATCTGCGTGCTTCCATTTTCCTCCCCCATGGTAGATTGAGATTCATGGTATCAGCTCTTCTTAGTGAAAGAAAATCTAAGAAACATGGACAGATGTCCACATCTTGAAGTAGCTGAAGTTTGTCTTTGGGTTCTCACCTTCCTTTTCTCCCTCTTGCTTATTTCCCTTTAAGGATTGCTGCCATCAGTGTCATCAAGCCCAAGGATTCCCTAATGCTGATCCACCAATTAGAGCATGACTGGTTACCACAGAACCACTGATGAGTTTCAAAAAATGCAGATTCCTGGACCCCACCCTGGAGATTTTGAATCAGGAGGTCTTGGGTAGTGCCCAGGCACCCCTATGTTTCAGGTTCCCCAGGTGATTCTAACCTGCAGCCATATTGGGGAACCACTGACCTAATCCCAAAACATGAGTCAGCTGTCTCTTGACTGTATTGAAAGTGATGAATCATTTCACTTTAAAAAGAAAAAAATATGAGCTGAAACCAAAGTCATTGTGAGAACCTCTCATTTCCTTTACCTGAGTTTGAGTTCAGGTTTCCTTTACTTGAGTTTGAGTTTAGAAGTCTTCTATACTTGGTCCAAGCATTTTATGGAGATTCCCCAGGTCTTAAGGCAAACAGACTTAAGACCTGTCCTCAGTTTAGTCCTGGGAACATGCTGTAGCCCTGATCAGCCCTGGCTGGTGGGTCCCTGGGAAACTGGCTGACTCTGGAGATCCTTCAGGCCAGAGTTGCTAGGGACCACACCGGGTTCATCTTATACCATGCCTAGGTGCTGGGGTCCAATAGTCTTGTCTCCTCTGGCTTCTCAGAGCCAGAACTAGGAAGACGAGAAGGCTTTGGGATATGGCTGGCTTCCAGAGACTGAATCAGCTACTCAGATTCTCATGACTGAGGTGGGTATGCCTGACACAGAAGGGTCAGGAGACTGCTAGAATCCATGACGGGCCAGGAGTAGCGCTGAGGCAGCAGAAACTCTGAGAAAGCAGAAGCCACCAGAAAGAGAAAAGAAGTTCGGAGTAGAGGGAAAGATGAGGAAACCAGCAGTGCGAGTTGAACAGATGAGATGTACAGAGAGAAGCAGAGATGAGCTGAGGGAGAGAGACTCCATGAACCACGAGAGGTGGGCAAAGAAAGCAGCCAGTCCTAAGGTTACCTTGTTTCTGACAGTTTGGGTCCTGCCCATTCTTGTATCACCAATTCAATTGAGAAGACTCGACCAAATGTTTTATTTTTCTAATAACTGTTGCCAGTAGTATTCTGGGAAACCCTTTTAGCCTGTTAGGCACTGAGTGACCCTCATCATATCTCAGTGCAATTTCATAATTTGTAGATCACTTATTATGACTCAGTCTAGTCCCATGTTTTCCAATAGCTTTTGATATCTGATTCATATACCATTCAATTCACTCATTTAGAGCAGGAGTTCCCAAACCCTGGACTGTGAACCAGTACCCATCCATGGCCTGTTAGGAACTGGGCCACACAGCAGGAGGTGAGCATCCGGCAAACGAGCATTACCACCTGAGCTCTACCTCCTGTCAGATCATTGGCAGCATTAGATTCTCATAGCAGCACAAACCCTATTGTAAACTGCACATGCGAGGGATCTAGGTTGCTCTTCTTATAAGAATCTAACTAATGCCTGATGATCTGAGGTGGAACAGTTTCATCCTGAAACCATTTCCTCCACCCTCCCCACAATGTGTGGAAAAATTGTCTTCGATGAAACTGGTTCCTGGTGCCAAAAACGTTGGGGATAGCTGATTTAGAGCATACCTTTCAGTGGTTTTTAGTATATGCACAGAGTTGTGCAATCAACACTATAATTAATTTTGAAAAATTTTCATCATCCCAAAATGAAATCCCATACCTCTAGCAGTCACCCCCTAGTTCCCCTCATTCCTCCCAGTCTTAAGCAACCAGTAATTATTTCCTGCCTCTATGGATTTGCCTATTCTGGACATTTCATGTAAATGGAATCATACAATATGTACAATCTTTTGTGACAGGCTTCTTTCACATAGCATGTTTTCAAGGTTCACACACACTGTATCATGTATCAGGACTGCCTTCCTTTCTAAAGCTGAGATATATTCCATTGTATGGACATACTGTTTTTTATTGTCTCATTCATCAGTCTCTGGACATCTGGGTTGTTTCCAATTTTTTGATATTAAAAATAATGCTTCTATGAACATTTATGCAGACATTTTTGTGTGTACATTTCATTTCTTTTGAAATAGACCTAGGAGTAGAACAACGGGTCACTATGTTTAACATTTTGAGGAAGTGACAGAGTTTATCTCATTTAAAATTCCAATCCCATATCTCTCCTCCCAGAACAGGCAAAACTTATGACCCTGCAATCTTTGAGTTGGGCAGAGAAATGGCTCAAGTCTCAGGCTGTTGCAGTCTATGGGTAGTGGCCTCTGATAATGGCCGAGGCCTCCCATATCTTCGGCTTCCTTCCCTTCTGCATCATGGGAAGCCATAGTAACTGCTTGGGTTTTTGTTAATCCCTGAGGACTCAGGGGCCTGGGAATTGAATGATACCCCCATTTTCTTCATTCCTGAAAATAAGTCTTCAGTCCTTTTCACTCCCCAGGCATGGGACACCCAGTGAACCTCCCACTTTCGGAAACTTCAGGCAAGAAGCAGGTACTTCTATACAAGGCACTCTCAAACTTTGGAAATACGTGTTTAGCACCCCTTTTCTCTCCCCAAGAATGAGAGGAGACTCGGATAGTATACATCCACTCTAGGCTCTCAGAACCTTCTCCCTGTCTCTTCTCTGTGTCTCTTAGTCTCCTTCTTGTCTTTGTTAAAGGTAAGTGGGCCTTAACAAGAGGAGGAGTTTAATTTCTCTCCTCTCTCTCTTCTCTCCCCTCATTTCCTGCCCCCAACCCTGCACCTGAAAGATTCATCAAAGGAATTAGGCCTGACTTAATTTTTTTTTACCATATTAACAAAATGATCTTTCTTTTGGAAAAATTTATTTTTATTATTTTTATTTTTTTTTATTTTTTTTAAATTTATTTATTATTATTATACTTTAAGTTGTAGGGTACATGTGCATAACGTGCAGGTTTGTTACATATGTATACTTGTGCCATGTTGGTGTGCTGCACCCATCAACTCGTCGTTTACATCAGGTATAACTCATGTCTAAAACACCAAAAGCAGCAGCAGCAAAAGCCAAAATTGACAAATGGGATCTAATTAAACTAAAGAGCTTTTGCACAGCAAAAGAAACTACCATCAGAGTGAACAGGCAACCTACAGAATGGGAGAAAATTTTTGCAATCGACTCATCTGACAAAGGGCTAATATCCAGAACCTACAAAGAACTCAACCAAATTTACAAGAAAAAAACAAACAACCCCATCAAAAAGTGGGCAAAGGATATGAACAGACATTTCTCAAAAGAAGACATTCATACAGCCAACAGACACATGAAAAAATGCTCATCATCACTGGCCATCAGAGAAATGCAAATCAAAACCACAATGAGATACCATCTCACACCAGGTAGAATGGCGATCATTAAAAAGTCAGGAAACAACAGGTGCTGGAGAGGATGTGGAGAAATAGGAACACTTTTACACTGTTGGTGGGATTGTAAACTAGTTCAACCATTATGGAAAACAGTATGGCGATTCCTCAAGGATCTAGAACTAGATGTACCATATGACCCAGCAATCCCATTACTGGGTATATACCCAAAGGATTATAAATTATGCTGCTATAAAGACACATGCACACGTATGTTTATTGCACCACTATTCACAATAGCAAAGACTTGGAATCAACCCAAATGTCCATCAGTGACAGATTGGATTAAGAAAATGTGGCACATATACACCATGGAATACTATGCAGCCATAAAAAAGGATGAGTTTGTGTCCTTTGTAGGGACATGGATGCAGCTGGAAACCATCATTCTTAGCAAACTATCACAAGAACAGAAAACCAAACACCGCATGTTCTCACTCATAGGTGGGAACTGAACAATGAGATCACTTGGACTCAGGAAGGGGAACATCACACACCGGGGCCTATCATGGGGAGGGGGGAGGGGGGAGGGATTGCATTGGGAGTTATTTTTATTATTTTTAAAGACAGAGTCTTGCTCTGTCACCCTGGCTGGAGTGCAGTGGTGGAATCATAGTTCACTGCAGCCTCAAACTCCTGAACTAAAATGATCCTCCCACCTCAGCCTTTCAAGTAGGTGGGACTGTAGGTGTGTGCCACCATCCCTGGCTTTTTAATTATTTATTTAAATTGACACATAAATATATATACTTATGGAGTAGAGTGTGCTATTTCAACACATGTATATGATATATTATAATTAAATCATGGTAATTAGCATTTCCATCATCTCAAACATTTATTTCTTCGTGTTGGAAACATTCAAAATCCTCTCTTCTAGCTATTTGAAAATACAGAATAAATTGTTGTTAACCATAGTCACCCCACAGTACTATAGGGGCCTTACTTAAATTTGACCTTTGTGAGTTCAGTAACTTTTCCTCAACAAGAAGCCATCTACCCAGTTATTTCTTCACTATTCAGTAACATGGGGCAGAAAAAAATACCTAATCAGTGCCCCACATCAACCTGTTACACTTATAATAAATCTCTTTTTATTTTGAAAAGTTATTTTCTGTGAATGAGCCAAACCTAGACCTCTCTCCTTCTAAGAACAAACAAGTATCTCAGTTGCTCTGGCCAGAACTTCCATTCATACCTTTCCTTCTCTTACTTTGAGACCAGGCCTTTCTTAGCACACAGAGACCAGGTAGGATAGCAAGCCAAGTGTGGACCTTGAGTATGATGACCAGTGACTGACCTCCAGTCCCTGGCTGACCATGATACAAGGGAGGCCAATTTTCGGGCAGGCCCCCATGTGGTCTCCTTCTTCCTCCTCTTTTCCCTTAGCTGCTCATGACCTGCCTGCCCCACCCTATGAAACCCTTGTTCCCATTTTCTTTTTTATTTGAGATGGAGTCTCGCTCTGTTGCCAAGGCTGGAGTGCAGTGGCACGATCTCAGCTCACTGCAACCTCCGTCTCCTGGGTTCAAGCGATTCTCCTGCCTCAGCCTCCCAAGTAGCTGGGATTACAGGCACCTGCCACCATGTCTGGCTAAGTTTTGTATTTTTTAGTAGGGACGGGATTTCATCATGTTGGCCAGGCTGGTCTCGAACTCCTGACCTCAGGTGATCTGCCCGCCTCGGCCTCCCAAAGTGCTGGGATTACAGGCGTCAGCCACCGTGACCAGCCCCCATCCCCATTTTCAAGAGATTAAGCTGGTCTTCACCTGCTTCCTTCACATGCCAGATAAACTCACAGCAGATCCCTGCTCCCTGACTTTGGAAACGTTGCTAAAGCAGGTTCTAGATAAACTGCCTCCTCAGTTCTCACCCCTTCCTTAGCTCTTGCTCTTTGCCTGTTTCCCCAAAATTCAAGTGCATTTCTTTCTCATCCTCAGGCTGTAGTTTTTTCCCTTATAAAACCAAGAAGAGTGGGAAATACTGGATTTATTTTTTTGCACCTGAAAGCATTAACATAGATTTAGCACCTGCTGTATGACAAGCACTGTTCTAGGTGATTTACATGAATGTTTACATCATGTCACATTACAATATATTACATTACATCACATCACATCACATACATTGTATTGCATCATATTATATTGCATTGAACTACATTTACATTACACTGCATTTGGAGGAAACTATCTTGGGAGGAAAGGACAGAAATGGTTGTAGCATTTCTTACCTACTGTGCCCTACATTCACAGGGTGATCTTGGTTAAGCTCTGTAATCTCTCTTTGTATTAACTTTCTCTTCTATAAGATTGAAGGGGCCTCACAGATTGGCTGGTGAGATAATTATTAAACTTACTATATTCTTATTATAGTCTAATAGTTTATGACCAAAATTCTAATTTTCTATTTCCAAGTGTCAATGCAATGTCGAAGGGGGTGTCTAATTCTACACACAGACACACACACACAATTTAGCTATGCCTCGCAGGAATCTTCTATTAAAAAGAGAACGAAGCTAAATTAAATATATTGCCGGCCAGGCATGGTGGCTGACACCCATAATCCCAACAATTTGGGAGGCTGAGGTAGATGGATCACTTGAGCTCAGGAGTACGAGACTGTTAGGTTTTGAAGGGAAGGCAAGACTTAAAGAAAGACACACACACACACAAGAGGGAAGTTCAACAACAAATGCAGGCTTTATATCCAGCATAAAACCTGGAGAAGCCAGGGACCAGCCTAATGCCAGTGCCTGCTGCTGCTTACAGGCCGGGGCAATTTATAGGTACGGACGGGCAGGAGGGGTCTGGGCAGTATGGCTTGCTGCCTGGCAGGAAATTGATAAGATAGTCCCATGATGAGGCAGTTCTGGTCCTTGTTCAGGTGGGATGTCATCATGGTGTTCCTTGGACCTTTGCCCAGAAGGTCTTTGCCTTCTAGTTTAGTATAAAAAGGAAGAGGGGCATTGATAATTATCTGGCTGCTTCCTGCTAAAGAGGGCACTGCACTCAGGTTTTGGGTCTTGAAGCAGTGGGTGTCCAACTTCAGAGTTGTTTTCCTGGAGGTGCTGATACCCAACTTGGCAGAGAAGAATGGTATCAATGTGTTTCTATATAGCTGCCTGGTCAAGGGAGTTTGGCCTTTGGGAGATAAAGCGGGATATGAAGGTGAGCACACATGGGCCAATTTTAGTATTATGAGGGAGAAAATTAGGGGCCCTAAGACAGGGGTTACCCAAGGTATCCACTTTAGGAGGGATGACCCCTGCCAACAGTGAATGACTTGATGTTGCATTTGTGCAGCCCTGTTATGGAGCTCAGGTGCAGCCTGTGGGTTGCGTTGTGAACAACGCCGGATTCATTAACATAAAAACAGGATTCTTCTTGGAGATATATACATGTGCCCCAAGACAAGAATGTTAGTCCAAACTGCACCATTTTGTAAGCTCCCTGCTATTTTACAGACCTTGGTAAAAGTGAAACATTTCACAGGTTTTTGGGCCGTGAGAAACATCCTGCTAACCACTTGACCACAAGGCCCACAAAGGTCCAACTAAAGAAATATCCCTATCATATCTTTCTGGGCAAAGGTCCAAGGAACACCATGATGACATCCCGCCTGAACAAGAACCAGAACCACCTCATCATGGGACCATCTTATCAATATCCTACAGGGCAGCAAGCCATACTGCCCAGACCCCTCCCACCCGTACCTATAAATAACCCCAGCCTGTAAGCAGCGGCAGGCAATGGCATTAGGTTCGTCCCTGACTTCCATGGTGTGCATATTTCTTTAACCCTCACCTTCCCTTCAAAACCCAACAGAGATCAGCCTGGGCAATATGGCAAAACACCATCTCTGCAAAAAAATACAAAAATTAGCTGGGTGTGGTGGCACATGCCTGTGGTTTCATCTACTTGAGAGGCTGAAGTGGTAGGATCGCTTGAGCCCGGCAGGTTGAAGTTGCAGGGAGCCCTGATTATGCCACTGCACTTCCAGCCTGAGTGACAGAGTCAGACCCTGTCTCTAATAAATAAATCCATATAAATAAATAAATAAATAAATAAATAAATAAGAAACACATACGGCCCTTTTTTGATTTCTTTAAATGTTTTCTTCCTGTTATTTTTCAGTAATATAACTATATTCTCCATTATTGCTTTTAAAAAATTATTTCTGTCTTTACAAAAGTAATTTGTGCTCATGGCAAACTATTTAAAAAATAAAATTAAGCCACAGAAAGAAACTTTAAAATTGCCTGCAGGGGAAGGAGGCAAGATAGCTAACTAGATGCAGCCAGGAGAAACATCTCTCACAGAGATCTTACCAGATTTTCAGAGGGAAGGCATCAAGAGTGAACAGAGGGAAGACACAGAGGCTGGGCTGAAGCAGGAGGAAGCTGGGACCCCTGCATGAGGCTACCGCACACTGGGACTTGTTCCTGGACCCCAACAACTCCTGCAGAAGGGATGAGTTGAACAGGCAAGGAGAAACACCCTCTTGCCATGGGCCTCTGGAATCATGACAGGAGAAGACCCCTCAACCACTGTGGACACTTGAGCTGGCAGGGAGAGCTGCTTAGAGAAGTGGTAGGGGCAGAGCACCAGTAGGTTTGGTGCAGGAGTGTTTGTGGTAGAGCACAGCCAGGGATGCCCATCTCCCTAGGCTCAACTTGTTCCCATAGGAGACTTTAGCACTGGGGGAAATGTCGGTCCTAAATTCTGCAGGGTGGTGTTGCCCATGAGATGGGGCCGGTCTGACTTCAGCACCTTTTGGTCTGCTAGCCTTCCCCAAGGTCCCAGCCTGGCCATGCCTGCTTGCAGTGCAGCCACCAGGTACCTCCTGGGAGCCCACATCATAGCACCTGTGCTGGCAGACCATGCCAGACTGTCAGAGTGCTGCAGCAGAGTAGCCCCCATGGACACACACCAGCCCACCCAGCTCATCCCCTAACTGCAGCCTCCCTTATGTTGCTTTGCCTGCACACACTTGCTTACGGCCACCCTTCACATCACTTTGCCAGTAATGTGCGCACAGGCAGACCTCACCCTCCCTTCCCCGTCAGCATATGTGTGAGCATGCACCCTGCTGTGCAACTGCTGCTGGTGTGAGTGTACCCTGCCCCTCTTTCCCCTGCAGCACTGCCCACTGTGATGGCAATGGCATTGTCATCAGAGTGTTGTTGGGCATGGAGCTGCCAGCTCCGCCCCAGCCAGTCCCCAACCCTGCCCCAGCCAGCGCCCTGCCCTTGTGTGAACACTGCCTATGGCACAAAACTAGGCACAAAAAAAAGCAGGCCCATGGCACAAAACTAGGCACAAAAAAAGTGGCAGGCCACTGCCACCCATGTGAATGTGCACAGGGGGCACACACAGCCCTGCATCTACCAGCATTCTGCTCCCATGCTAAAATACCAACACTGGCACAAACATGTATACAGTTGCTGGTGAGGGCCCCCCAACCCGCCTGAGTCATGCTGCCACTGCTGCTTCTATGAACACCTGCATGAAGGCTCGCACTCCGGCACCCACTAGCACCCTGCTGTAGCCAACAAGTGTGCATCCCACTGCACTGCTGCTGCCACTGTGACTGGCACGTGCGACTGAGGATGGATCATGTTTCCACAGCCCTACAAAGCACTTTGGCTGTCACCATGCCTCAGAGAGTTGTGATCAGCGGTCCAGGAGCACCTCAGGCCCTCCAACGTAGCAGGTTCCTAACCTCAAGGAGCCAGAGAACAAGGCCAGGGCCTGATACCAGTGCCCCAGAGTTAGAACACACAGTTTGGGAGTCTGAGCTGAGACTTGGCCCCCTAAAATCTTCCAGAAATGAAGCCAATCTACTGAATCCACCTTATACCACAATCAAACCCCGAAGTCATTAAATATGATAAAAAGGAGGGGGGGGAAACAGCAACATCAAAGATTGAAGGAACATCATTCTACAAAGATGAGAAAGAACCAAGACAAGAACTCTAGAACTAAAAAGCCAGATGGTCTTCTTTCCTCCAAACGATCACACTAGTTCCCCAATAAGGGTTCTTAACCAGCTGAGATAGCTGAAATGACAGAAATAGAATTCAGAATATGGATAGGAACAAAGATCATCGCGATTCAGCAGAACACTGAAACTCAATTTAAGGAAGCTAAGAATCACAATAAAACAATATAGGAGCTGACAGACAAAATAGCCAGTATAGAAAAGAATGTAACTGAACTGACAGAGCTGAAAAATATACTGAAAGAATTTCGTAATGCAATTGCAAGTATCAATAGCAGAATAGAACAAGCTGAGGAAAGAATCTCAGAGCTTGAAGACTGACTTTCTGAAATAAGACAGACAAGAAGACAGTCAGATAAGAATAGAGAAAAAAGAATAAAAAGGAACAAACAAAACCTCCAAGAAAAATGAGATTAAGTAAACAGACCAAATCTATGACTTACTGGTGTCCCCGAAAGAGATGGGGAGAATGGGAGCAACTTGGAAAACATATTCCAGCATATCATTCATGAGAACTTCCCAACCTAGCTAGAGAGGCCAACATTCAAATTCAGGAAATGCAGAGAACCCCCAAAAGACACTTCACAAGACTGTCCCCAAGACACATAATTATCAAATTCTCCAAGGTGCAAATGAAAGAAAAAAATGTTAAAGGCAGCTACACAGAAAGGAAAGGTCATCTACAAAGGGAAGCCCATCAGACTAACAGCAGACCTCTCGGCAGAAACCCTACAAGCCAGAAGAGATTGGAGGCCTATATTCAACATTATTAAAGAAAAGAAATTCCAACCAAGAGTTTCATATCCAGCCAAACTAAGCTTCATAAGTGAAGAAGAAATAAGATCCTTTTCAGACAACTAAATGCTGAGAGAATACATTACCACCAGGCCTGTCTCACAAGAGCTCCTGAAAGAAGCACTAAATATAATAAAGAAAGACAGTTACCAGCCTCCACAAAAATGCAATTAAGTATACAGACCAGTGACAGTATAAAGAAACCACACAAACAATGCTCCCAGTTAAAAGGCACAGAGTGGCAAGCCGGATAAAAAAGCAAGACCCAATGGCATACTGTCTTCAACGGACTCACATCACATGCAGTAACTCACATAGGCTCAAGATAAAGGGATAGAAAAATACCTACCAAGAAAATAGAAAACAGAAAAAAGCAGGGGTTGCAATCCTAATTTCAGACAAAACAAACTTTAAACCAACAAAGAACAAAAAAGACCAAGAAGGGCATTACATAATGATAAAGAGTTCAACAAGAAGATATAACTATCCTAAATATACATGCACCCAACACAGGAGCACTCAGATTCATAAAGCAAGGTCTTAGAGACCTTCAAAGACACTCAGACTCCCATACAACAATAGGGGGAGACTTCAACACCCCACTGACAATATTAGACAGATCATCAAGTCAGAAAATTGAAAAAAAAATTCAGGACCTGAACTTAACACTGGACCAAATGGACCTGATAGACATCTACAGAACTCTCCACCCAAGAACAACAGAATATGCATTCTTCTTACTGCCACATGGCACATACTCCCAAATCAACCACACATTCAGACATAAAACAATCCTCAGCAAATGCAAAAGACTAAATCATACCAACCACTCTGTAGAACCACAGTGAAATAAAAATAGAAATCAAGACTAAAAAAATTTGCCCAAAACCATACAATTACATGGAAATTAAACAATCTGCTCCTCCATGACATTTGGGTAAATAATGAAATAAAGGCAGAAATCAGTAAGTTTTTTTAAACTAATGAGAACAAAAACACAACATACCAGAATCTCCAGGACACAGCTAAGGCAGCGTTACAAGGGAAATTTATAGCACTAGGTGCCCACATCAAAAAGTTAGAAAGGTCTCAGATTAACAACCTAACATCACAACAAAAAGAACCAGAGAAGTAAGAGCAAACCAACCCCAAAGCTAGCAGAAGATGAGAAATAACCAAAATCAGAGCTGAAATGCAGAAGAATGAGACATGAAAAACCATTCAAAAGATTAACAGATCCAGGAGCTGGTTTTCTGAAAAAATAAATAAGATAGATAGACTGCTAGCTAGATCAATAAAAAAGAAAAGAGAAAATCCAAATAAACACAATCGGAAACAACAAAGGGAATATTACCACTGACCCCACAGAAATACAAATAACCATCAGAGACTACTATGAACACCTCTATGCACACAAACTAGAAAATCTAGAAGAAATTTATAAATGCTTGGACACATACACCCCCCAAGACTAAACTAGGAAGAAATTGAATCCCTGCACAGATTAATAATTAGCTCCATTATTGAACCAGTAATAAATAGTCTGACAACCCTCACCCAAAAAAAAAAAAAAAAAAAATGCCCAGAACCTGATGGATTCACAGTCAAATTCTACCAGATGTACAAAGAAGAGCTGATACCATTCCTAGAGAAATTATTCCAAAAAAATTGAGGAGAAGGGGCTCCTCCCCAGGTCTATGAGGCCAGCATAATCCTGATACCAAAACCTGGAAGAGACACAACAACAACAAAAAACTTCAGGCCAATATCCTTGATGAACATTGATGCAAGAATCTTTAACAAAATACTAACACACTGAACCCAGCAGCACATCGAAAAGCTAATCCACCATGATCTAGTAGGCTTTAACCCCAGGAGGCAAGGTTGGTTCAACATAGCCAAATCAATAAATGTGATTAATTACATAAACAGGACTAAAGACAAAAACCACATGATTATCTCAATAGATTTAGAAAGGTTTTTTATAAAATTCAACATTTCTTTATGTTAAAAATGCTCAACAAACTAGGTATTGAAAGAACATGCCTCAAAATAAGAGCCAACTATGACGAACTCACAGCGAACATCATATTGAATAGGCAAAGGCTGGAAGAATTCCCCTTGAAAACCAGCACAAGACAAAGATGCCCTCTCTCACCACTCCTATTCAACACAGTATTGGAAGTCCTGGCCAGAGCAATCAGGCAAGAGAAAGAAAGAAAAGGCATCCAAATAGGAAGAGGGGAAGTTAAACTATCCCTCTTTACAGATGACATGATTCTATATCTAGAAAACCCCCAAGTCTCAGCCCAAATGCTCCTTAAGCTGATAAACAATTTCAGCAAAGTTCCAGGATACAAAATAAATGTATAAAAATCACTAGCATTCCTATATACCAGCAACGGCCAAGCTGAGAGCCAAACCAGGAACACAATTCCATTTGCAATTTCCACAAAAAAACAAAATACCTAGGAACACAGCTAAACAGGGAGGTGAAAGAGCTCTACAATGAGAATTACAAAATACTGCTCAAAGAAATTAGAGATTATACAAACAAATGGGAAAACATTCCATGCTCATGGATAGGAAGAATCAATATCATTAAAACGACCATACTGCCCAAAGCAATTTATAGATTCAATGCTGTTTCTACCAAACTGCCAGTGGTATTCTTCACTGAACTAGAAAAAAAAATTTTTAAATTTATATGGAACCAACAAAAAGCCCAAATAGCCAAGGCAATCAAAGCAAAAATAACAAAGCCAGACTATACTACAGGGGTACAGTAACCAAAACACCATGGTTCTGGTACAAAAACAGACACATAGACCAATGGAACAGAATAGAGAACCCAGAAATAAGGCTACACACCTACAACTATCTGATCTTTGACAAAGTTGACAAAAACAAGCAATGGAGAAAGGACTTCCTACTCAATAACAGGTGCTGGGATAACTGACTAGCCATATACAGAAGATGGAAACTAGACTCCTTCCTTATACCAGATACAAAAATCACCTCAAGATGGATTAACAACTTAAATGTAAAACCTAAAACTATAAAAAAACCCCTGGAACACAACATAGGCAATACCATTCTGGACATAGAAGTGAGTGAAGATATCATGACAAAGACACCAAAAGCAATTGCAGCAAAAGCAAAAAATGACAAATGGGATCTAATTAAACTAAAGAGCTTCTATGCAGCAACAGAAACTGTCAACAAATTAAACACACAATCTACAGGATGAGAGAAAATTTTTGCAAACTATGCATCTGACAAAGGTCTAATATCTAGTATCTATAAGGAACTTAAACAAATTTACAAGAAAAAAACAACCCAATTAAAAAATGAGCAAAAGACATGAACAGGCATTTTTCAAAAGAAGACATATACATGGCAAACAAGCATATAAAAAGTTCAATATTACTGATCATTAAAGAAATGCAAATCAAAATCACAATGAGAGTTCATCTCACACCAGTCAGAATGGCTATTACTAAAAAGTTAATAAGTCAGCCGGGCGTGGTGGCTCACGCCTGTAATCCCAGCACTTTGGGAGGCCAAGGCCAGGTGAATCACAAGGTCAGGAGATCCAGACCATCCAGGCTAACATGGTGAAACCCCATCTCTACTAAAAATACAAAAAAAAATCACCAGGCATGGTGACGGGCACCTATAGTTCCAGCTACTAGGGAGGCGGAGGCAGGAGAATAGCACGAACTCAGGAAGTGAAGCTTGCAGTGAGCTGAGATAGCACCACTGTACTCCAGCCTGGGTGACAGAGTGAGACTCCATCTCAAAAAAAAAAAAAAAAAAAGTTAATAAATAGCATGCTGACAAGGTTGTGGAGAAAAGGGAATGCTTATACACTATTGGTAGAGTGTAAATTAGTTCAACCATTGTGGAAGCAGTGTGGCAATTCCTCAAAGAGCTAAAAACAGAACTACCATTCAATCTAGCAATCCCAGTACTGGGTATATACCCAAAGGAATGTAAATCATTCTATCACAAAGAAACATGCACACACATGTTCATCATAGCACTATTCACAATAGCAAAGACATGGAATCTACCTAAATGCCCATCAATGACAGACTAGATAAAGAAAATGTGGTACAAATACACCATGGAATACTATACAGCTATAAAAAAGAGCATGTCCTTTGCAGGAACATGGATGGAGATGGAAGCCATTATCCTTAGCAAATTAACACAGGAACAGAAAACAAAGTACTGCATGTTTTCACATATAAGTGGGAGCTAAGTGTAAGAACACATGGACACAAAGAGGGGAACAACACACACTGGAGCCTATCTGAGGGTGGAGGCCCTGGGGAGGAGGGAGATGAGCAAAAAGAGAAGAAAAAACATTACTGGGTTCTAGGCTTAGTATCTAGGTGACAAAATAATCTGTATGACAAACCTCCATGACACGAGTTTACCTATGTAAAATAAAAGTTTAACAAAAAACGAAAAAAGTTACCTGCAAGTCCTCCACCCAGAAATGCCTTTATTAATACTTTGGTTTCTGCCCCTCCATTATTTTCTCTAGATATATAGATTTATGAGGCAGGCTAATGTGCTGAGATACTAGCTTGAGTTTTATTTGGCCTTGTTGTGAAAATACCTGGGCCTTCCTTTGCTTCAGGATGCCCTAAACTGTGGAGAAACAGAGCTGAAGTGCCCAAAGGAAAGTGTGAAGAGGAGAGGCAGGCCAAGTCTGGAGAAAGGCTACCTAAGAGAGTGGAAAGGAAATTGTGGTGAGTGCACCTCACTCCTAAAGAAGGACAGGAACTCTGGTAGGTGAGGTGTGGTTTCCATAGATACTAAAACTCAAAGCCACACAAAGGACATATGTCCATTCCTCAGTCAGTCACTGTGGCCAGGAACAGAGGGTGAGGTAAGAGAATGGCAACTCCTAAGGAAACCACAAGCCTAGAGCCATAGGTGTAGAAGCAGGTCCCCAGAGGAAGCATGGGTCCCACAGTCACAGTCCCAACTCTTGCGGTCTAGGCAGCCACTCCCATTTGTAGGTACTACACAGCTTCGTAGTACTTCTTAAAGTACTTCTTGTTCAAGGGATGGAGCGAAAAGAGGATGCAGGACAAGGAGGAAGAAAGGAGAGCCTTGCTTTTGCAGAAGAAACAAGGAGGCAGGGAAGGCTCTAAGCCCAGGCAAGGAGAAATGTTTTCTTAAAAAATCCTCTGTCTGGGGATGCCCTCTCTCACCACTCCGATTCAACATAGTGTTGGAAGTTCTGGCTAAGGCAATCAGGCAAGAGAAAGAAATAAAGGGTATTCAGTTAGAAAAAGAAGAAGTCAAATTGTCCCTGTTTGCAGATGACATGATTGTATATTTAGAAAACCCCATCATCTCAGCCTAAAATCTCCTTAAGCTGATAAGAAACT